>NC_065536.1:30365603-30669978 GCF_932294415.1 Quercus robur | reverse complement strand
CCGAGCGTTTGACAAAATGTGGTGGTTCCGATGGATGGAAGGCTTTGCCGATGTCCCGTTCTCCTCCTTTGGTGTTCAGGGGCGGAGCTGCACTTAGCAATGGGGGGCCATGGTCCACCCAAAATTTTTTAAAAACTTCATAGTGTATGTATATTTTGCAATTGTTTAAAATATTAGACCTTAAAATCAATATTTGGCCCCTCCAAAGAATAAGAGCTGGCCCCTGCAAAAAAGAATTGAACAACTAATTATTGGGTTCCAAAAAATAGTTGTTAAGAACAACAAACTATCCACCTTATAATATAAATAGTTGTTACTTTCAAATTTTTAGTTTTTTTCATCTCTTAATTGGTAAGTTTTGTTTGTTGAATTCAAATAGTAAGTTTTTAATAAAATAAATTTCTCTTAAGAGTTATTTTATTTGGGACTAAGTCTTTTTGTTGTTTTTGTAAAGTTTCAAATTGTTTGTCAATACTTAATTAGTTAGTCACAAAGCATCAAATGAAAAAAAACTACACTAAGGATATGTAATGTTAGGGAGTGAAAATACTTAAAAAACAATTTTCTCGTGGACACACACACAGACATATAATTTTTATATTTAATTTTCAATTTGGGACTAAGTCTTTTATTGTTATTGTTGTTGTTAAGTTTCCAATTGTTTTTCAATGCTTGATCTAGACTAAACATGTTGAATGAAAAAAAAAGTAGAGGATAATTTAATATTAGGGGGTAAAAATGTAGCTGTGTAAATGCATGTATGAATATGTAATTCGGCCCCCCAAACTAAAAATCCTAGCTACGCCCCTGTTGGTGCCGATGCCTCAGAGATGTGTTCACTAGAGGCAGATTGGTTGTCCTCGTCTGAAGATTTCATGAGAGTGTCAGTTTTGGATGGATTAGGATTCGAACGTATATATGTGGTCAAGTCCTGATTGTTGCTTTTCTCTACTGTCATTTGAGCAAATAGACGATTGGTGGTTGTTAAAACTGTTTGCTGAAAGAGTGTCAATGATGTCTCTCTTGGAACATATGAGGGGGACTGATTGAGAGGAGTGTCTGAGAGATAAAGGTTGGGGTCGGTGGGAATTGGTGACCGTTGAGCTATGGTCTAATGAAGGTGCCATGGTTTAGGTTTGTGTTGTTTTTGGCTTGTGAACTTGTATGATGAGTAGAAGGTTTAGTAGATTTATGTGAGTCACTTCCCTCGCTCCTAGCATGTATCAGATGAAATTTTATTTGTCATTTGTGTGAAATTGCATGTGTGCTTCTCGTGAAAAAAGTTGACGCGTGGGCTTAGGTGAGTTTAGTAATTAGTTTGTCCACCTTAGGTTCTCTATTAGTAATAGCTCTTGATTGCCTATTCTTATTTGACTCAAATGTGTCTAATTCTGCTAGATTCACCGCTAGGAGAGGTTGAAAGCCATTAGAGGATAAGATGATAGGATTAGATATGTTTATCTTAGGTGGGGAACTTATCTTGGTAGGACCTAGCTTAGAATTGGACTCTTTAGTCATGCCACCACGTGGTCTAGTTTTTTTTGTTGACACCCTTTTCCAGGGAGTGTTCCAACCATCGGGTTCCGCCACCAACAGTGAATTTCCCATTAAATTGATGTTTGATCTCTCCGATATGGCAGTTTCTGAGCACTGCATATCTTTATGGCCTAGTCTCCCACAAACAAAGTAAAACGTTGGGATATTCTCGTAAACAATGTCTTGCCAAAAGTGATCCATTTTAATCCTTTTAAGAAGAGGCTTTTGTATTCCCAGTTGGACACATAGACGTGCGAAATGAAATCTAGATGCATTGTTTGTAATAGCATCGATTCTAAGAAGTTTTCCCAACTTATTACCAACTTTGTTTTTTAGGAATTCAGGATGATAATACTCTATTGGAAGTTGTTCTAATCTAATCCAAACAGCCATAGATGTGATCTTAGCTGTATCTGGATGGAAATTGGCCTCTCATGCTTGAACATGGAGGTATTGCTCCCCTACCAACCATGGCCCATCCTCAAGGGCATGATGATAATCAGATATAACAATAAATTTGGAAATATAATAGCAATATCCGATATCAATTAATTGAAAGTTACTCATTGGCCTCCAAATATACCCGCTAACCTGTTTTGCATGACTCTGTAGCCCACCGACTTCCTTATCATTTTGATAATGATACTAGTTCTCTAGGGTTCATTTAATTTTTGTTTGAGATCTGGTTGTAGGATTTCCCATGATGCTTTATCCATGTTCTCCTCATCAAATGGAACACCATCCAAACACTACAAGAAAATTGAGCTATTGTGGCAGGTTTTTTTGCGACGGTTGTGAAAAGTGCCGCTATATGTCACGTATTGTGGCACTTTTTTGGCTTGCCGCTGTAGATGAGATATATTTCGGTGTTTCATTGGACTACCACAATAGATGTAGCCTTTTGGCGGTGTATTACAGCGGCGCTATATAAACCGCCACAATATACGTGTTTTAGCGACGTTAGACTTATCTATAGCAGCACTCCATAAACCCGTCGCAATAAATATATCCTTTTGTGGCATACTACAGCGGCGGTGTATAAAACCACCGCAAGATATAAGCTTTAGCGGCATTTCTGTTACTTATAGTGGCGGGTTAGATGACCGTTGCAATAGATACTTTTTTGCGGCGCTGTTTCATAGTTATAGCGGCGGTTTGGACACTGCAATAGACCTTTTTAGGGGTGTGCAGAAAACCCACCGACCCGCCAAACCCGACCCAACCCGACCCGACCCGACCCGACCCACCGGGTTGGGTCGGTTTTTAAGGCTTGGTGGGTTGGGTTGGGTTACCAAAAAAATTATTATAGTGGGTCGGGTTGGGTTTGGGTCATAAAATTACAAACCCGCCAAACCCGACCCGACCCACCCATATTTAATATATATTTAAAATATATTTTATATTTAATAATTTTTTTTAAAAAAAAATCAATTGTAGGGCACTTATATATATATACATATATATTTAAATATATATTATATATTTAATAATTTGCATTTACTCAATTCCTTCTACTAATACTAATTTAATATATATATATATATATATAAATAAAATATATTATATAATTAATAAATTTTTTTAAATAACCAATTTTTCCTATTCTATATAAAAGCCAATTAGTTCACACAAATTCTAATAAATTACTATTGTTGTTTAGTCATTAGTGTTGAGCCTTCAAGGAGTTACATTGATACTAATCTTTAAGTTTTTTTAATATATTAATATTTATATTTTTTTTTCTACTCAATTTAATAAAAAATAAAAAATTGTCAAACCCATGGGTTCAACCCGACCCAACCCAACCCGACCCACGTGGGTTGGGTTGAATTTATGTGATGGGTTGGGTTGGGTTGGGTTGAATTTTTTTTGACCCACCATGGTGGGTTGGGTCAAAAAATTCCCTCAACCTAACCCAACCTGACCCATGCACACCCCTAGACCTTTTAATTGGCTGCGTTTGGTCCAATGTATCCCTCTGCTGTTTTGGCCTAAGCGCCATTTTGCCTTTTCATTTCACTCCTTTTTCATTTTCCAATACTCTCTCTCTCTCTCTCTCTCTCTCTCTCTCTCTCTCTCTTTGTTGTTAGCTCTAAGAAAAAACCCACACATTAATGTCCTTCACCGACCGTCATTAGCTGCCATCACCACTGTCGGTAGTAACCAAAAATATAAATTGCCAAAAAACCCAATAGATTTGATGGATTCATGAAACCCACCGTCGACAGGTACCAAATTTTACAAGACCAACAAGGTGCGATTGCAACAGTGCGGCATTGATGAATTCAACCCTTTCTTCCCTTGACAAGATAAGTTAAGAGGGTAAGTTACAGTATTTCACTTAACATTTTTATTTCTATTTTCGAATATCTTGCCAAGTTTAAAATTTTCCCACTAGCCAAATAGGGAAATAGAGAACACAAACATTAAAATTTTCCCACATTTTCTCACTAGCCAAACATTTTCTCGCTTGTATTAACACTAATGAAAGCAGAACATAATAATCAACCAAAAAAAAAAAAGTCAACATAATCCAACAAAAATTTTAATATAAAAAAAATAAATAATACTTAAAACCTAAATTAATACTCATACCCAGGTGTATTTCTTAATCACCTTAATCACCACAAGGTGTATTTTTTTTTTTCCATTAATATTATGGTTTCTGTATATTTGTTATCAGATTTGTTTTTGGGCTTTATATGCCTTTATATTTTGTTTGGTCGTTGAGAAAATGTGGAAAAGAAAGAAAATTTAGTTCTATTGGAAAATGTGTTTTATATTGCTGCAATTTTGTTACATCAAAATTGTTCCTCCTAATCTTATACAACATGCCTTCTTGTTGCCTTTTGCATTTAGGTTTTGATGACAAGGCCATTATTTATGGTGTAATTATTTTGTTGTACTATTTTTTCGGTTGTTGCCAATCTTATCCCACTAAGCTTTGGGTTTTCTTCTCTGACCATTTGATGTGTACTACTTCATGGTGGTAGTTGTTCCTTAATATACTTGGTGCCTTAACCATGATGCAAACATAGAAATATTGCTTTGTGGTCTCTGATACTGTTACATTTTGTTAAAATCAAAATTGTTCTCCTTAACTTACACAACATGCCTTCTTGTTGCCTTTTGCATTGAGGTTTTGATGACAAGGCCATTTATGGTGTTATTGTTTTGTTGTACTTCTGTTTTGCCACTGAGCTATGGGTTTTCAGTGTGGCGATTTTTGTTTCTTCTTGCAGTGTCGGAAGAACTCCCAAAAGAGCTAATCTTGGTGATGTATTTTTCTAGCATGTGTTGCTTCATAGGCAAATAATATTTTAAATTTGCAAAGAAGAAATGTCTTTTATTTGAAGTTTTAAAAGATGAGTTTATTCTCATTTAAATTGATTGACTAATGACAATACCCCTAAACATCGCATTTGAAGGCCTGCCAGTTTGTTGCAGAAGATCATACAGCCCAATTATGTCTCCGAGTTGTTCAATGGTTTGAAGATTTGGCTTCCAAAACACTTGACTTAAAAAGTAAGGTGATCGGTTTTATATCACTTCATGCTTAGAATGTTCAAGTGTGTTATTGTTAATTTTTTCGTTAGTGGTCTTGCTTGTTTATCCACAGGCCCTTTGATAGACAGTATTAATTGTCTTTCTTATTGGCTGAATAATTTATCCTCGTCTCTTTTTACAAGCACTTTGCTGTTATTCTTAATGTTATTATCATCTCTCCCCCCCCCCCCCCCCACACCCCCATTTGCTTCTTCTGGCCTGCTTCTGTTGCATATCAAGATATTGCTATATTGCACGCGGCATCTCTTGTATATCACCATTATTGAAAGGCTTTTAAGTTAGAGTATAGATCACAGGACAAAATCCATTGGTTCCCAATCATGATTCTAGTTTACTGATTTCATGAAAGAAGTTCTAGTGTTAAAAGAAGTTGGAGCTATTGTATGTGTAATTACTTGTCATTGTGCTTATATACTTGTTTATTTTAGACCTGGACAGTTGAAATGGCAAGGCAAAAGGCAAATATGCGCATGTGTTCCAAGAGTGTAACATTGGAAAGAGCTTCTTCACAAGATGCAGATGAAGTGGGGGACCAAGAAATGCACGGAGCTTCTACACAATGTATGGGCTTTTTACTCAATAGTTTACCGTTCATAAACTATTCAGTAAAATTACTTAAAAAAAAAATTCTGGGTAAAATTAGATGAAACTCTTAATTTGATGAATTGGTATGTAGTGTGTAGTGATTGGTGTTAATAAAGTGGTATGAATGGTAAGACCATATAAAAGATTGCCAAAAGAAATTCTTGGGGAATGGGATGCTCTTACTTGAGAATCTGGTATGACTGGCAAATGTATCTAAAATTTGTTTGCCTTTTCTAAGAATATTAAGATTTTGATCCTCACAGTTATGGGATGCTCTTACGATTTCAAATTACCCATTGTCCTAGTTGTCCAAATCTTTCTAGGTTCTATTGATCTAGCCTCTTGATTTTAGATTAAGTTCATGATTGACTGATCACTGCCTTTCCTAAATGTAATAAAAAACAAAATTGGATATGGATATGTACATCTATATCTATATAATACTAAAAGCTGAAGCATAGCATTTAATGTTGCTGCGCTCACGTTGAGCCACATCAGTAGTCATGTCATTTCCATCCTCTTTTATATAGAGTTTAAAATAGTTTTTGACAATTTTAAAATACTAAAAAATATAAAATATTTTTCAGCCCTATTTCCACCTTAAAGCCCACTTCTTATAAGTGTAATTCCACCATAAAGCCCAAACCCAAAGCCTTTTCAACTAAAACCCTTTCTGAAACTCTGTTTTCATGGTTACAACTTTCTATATCTCTTTTCCTTTTTTTGCACAATTTTAGATTCCTCTCTCCCACGTTCTGTTTCAGTTTCACCGTTTCATATTTTGTTCCTTCCCCTTCCCCACCTTCTCTCTCACACACATTTAGTTCATTCCCCTTCCCCCCACCTTCTGTTTAATGGTTTCACACTTATTTCACACCTTTGTCTTACTCTCTTCATAGTATATAAATATTGACAGAACCTAGATGATTGAGTTGAGGTATCTCTAAATCCCAGTTTCTTTTGTGCTTTGTTCTTTTGCTTGATTTTTTTTTTTCCTTTTTACTTTCCAAATCATTTTTCTTAGGGTGTTGAATTTTTTAATTGGAGCTCTACCTCTTTTGGGTCTGTTCATTTTGAGTTTTTTGATTAGGTCATAAAGTGCATCTATTTTTGGTAAAAAGTTGAAGCTGGAAGAGGAAAGCATGGTGGAGAAAAGAAATCGGATTGCTTTTATCCATGACTAATTAAAAGAAGGAACAAATATGGAGGTGATAAATATGTTCACAACCTGTGTAATTTTGACCTTGTTAATTTCCTCTCAAATGTTTTTTTTTTTTCTTTTATGATTTGATAGATAACAGTAACTTAGCAAAGATTGGTATATTGTTGAGTTCGTGTTGACTGGTATATTACTTTTTACTATTTTTTAATGAGAAAGGGGCTACTCATTGTTGTTTGAAATTTTCTTTGTGGTTTTATATTTTCGAAAGTGATCTACCTATAGGTTCCCACTCTATCCTCTACTTAATTGATCTTATATTTTCTCCTGTATTGATTGGTTCTTGTGATTGATTTAATACTATTATATAGAGTGAATTGGGGAATTGAACATTTACTTAGCATAACAATGCTTTTGTTAGATTTTTATTCAATGGGCCAACCAACTATCTTCATAGATAATTTATAATAAATTTGCTTCAATGGAACTCCAAAAGTTGCTTACAATTTTAGATGTTATTTAAAGTAGAATTAAAAGTTCATATGCTTGATGCAAAGTGTCCTGCACTGTCATCTATTACTTCATGTGTGTTTTTTTTTTTTTTTTTTTTCATTCTTATAACATTGTTCCCAATATTAAAACCACACAAAGAGATTATTTTTAAAAGTCCAAGTTCATTCATTATTTATGATGTTTGTAGGTTTTAGGGGAAGCATATCAAGTTTTAAGTGATCCACTGCATTTTTTCAAAAAAAAAAAAAAAAAAAAAACTTCTTTGCATCATCAGGTGCTCCTATTTTGATGTTCTTTTGGAATTTCACAATTCAATGCAACGTTAAGCTTGGAGATAAGAAAACAATAAGCAATAAGTGCTTCAAAAGCAATGACTAGGCTTATTATCATCTAGTCATAAACTTTCTGGAAACCCAACTCTGAAGGACAAAACAACATGCCTGAAAAGTGATTGGAGGGAGAGGAAGCTCAGTTAAAAATAATTCAAATTATTTTAGAAATTGCAAGGAAAACAACTAGGCTACTCAACATAGGTTTGTAAGTTTTGAATTACCCTTACCCTCACAGTTTCAGTCTCATTTAATGAGCAACTTCATTGATTATGAAAACTAAGTTTTCAGTGTGGTGGTACTAATTGAACTTGTCTAGAAGGTGACAAGGTTGGTTGGATATCCAAGTTGTTTAGAGAGCTTGGTGGTTGTGGGCATTAGAAAATTAATTAATGTGGATTCCATCGATTCCTATATTTGCTGGGTGCTTAGCATGTTTGACTGGATTGTAATAACTGGACCATGTTTCAAAAGATATTTACTTTTATGATAATGTATTTACAAAGACATTATAGTAATTTTGTACATGTAAAAATTTGTTGCATACCATTTTCCTGCTTTCGTAGCTAGCTTTTTTGGAACTAATTACGGTTTATTGTTAAGAGTTAATTGTATAGCCACTTTAAGTAACTTGATGTTGGTTTTATTAACTTGAGTTGGCTTGTAGCTTAATTTGTTCATTTGGTTCAATTTGGTTTGGTTAACGTGTGGGGAAGTTCTAGGTAAGGATAAGCCAAAAATAGTGTGACAATCATGTAGTGCAAAATTAGGCAATATTGTAGCAGCTAAAGAAAATTTCCCAATAAAGCATTTATATCTGTAAATTATCATCCAAACCATAGTCTCTTGCCACAAGCTGTGATGCAAGAGCCATATCATCACCTTCCATAGTATCCCATATGCCTTTTGGGATATGATTTTGTAGATTCTCTTTTGTAATGCACAATAAATAACTGAAGTACATTAGCCATGTGCCTCCTTGGTCCATAAGTGTCAGATAGATTCAGAGCTATTACCACTATGGAGGCGGAGGTGGCAGTCTATCTGGATAAAAAACAAATACGCGTGCGGTCGAGCTTGATATAGTTGCACATAGTTAAAACATAATACTTCTACTTTTCTACAGTGTATTGTTTAATGAGTTTCTTTGCAGGGAAATTCCATTGTATAAAACTGGAATGTTTCTTCAAGTATGTCCAACACTCAATTATAAATAAAATGAAAAGGCTATACTAAAATATTTTTATATTATCTTTTGGTATGCTTGAATAATTTTATATTATCTTTTGGTTGTGTTGGCTGTTCAGTTCAAAAGCTAGAATATTTCTTCAAGTAACTCTAAATGTCAGTTGTAAATAAAATGAAATGTTCTGCTAAAATAGTCCTCATATTATTTTTGGTAATGTAGCATGTTCATATTATCCTCCAGTTATTTGAAGTGATTTTTAGGTGGGTGCAATCCAATGGCTTTCTATAATTTGACTGAGAAATGAGAATTAAGACAAAACATTTCGTGTAAGAGATATTGCTACTTCTGGAATTGTTTCAAAGACACCAATCAGAGCTTGAATTTCTATGAGGTTGAATATATGTCATTGCTTAGTGAAATGGATAGCTTAGGAGAGAATAAAAGTAAAGGGGAATAAAATAGTGCAAAAGATAAGGTTCCTCAAGTTGTCTTTCGTGGGTTCATAAAATTTGAAATGTAAAAGAAAAAAAAAAGCATATAGAGCATGTAAGTGAGAATTCGGGGCAGTGCAAAAATAGGCAATGGAAGCTTTTAACACAAAGTGAGAGAGTAAAAGTAGAGAGAAGTTAAAAGCAAAAATAGAGGGAGATTAAAAAAAACGAGGTTGGTCTAAAAATGGAGATTGGTTTAAGTATTTAGGTTGGGTCTTACCCTGTGATATTTTCATTTTTAATGGAATTGCATAAAGGCGGGAATCTACAAATAGTCTTAGAAAAATGCTCTTCAAGTTACTTGTGTGAACTTACTTACCAAGATAATGATTAGTTTGGTCTTCTTTTCCTTCTTCTTTTGTTGTCTTCTTTACTTCTTTGTCTTCTTCATTTTTGAATCTATAAGTCCAAGATAATGCTTCCTTTACAAGTTATAGTTTATTAGTTTGCTTCAAGTCCTATCCTACCACGTGTATGGTTCACAATTCAAGTGTCCAAAAGTGAAAACAAAATTTAACTCAGCTATGAATTTTCTTCTTCTCTTTACCTATTACATCTTATATATATATAAAAGATTAGTTTCAAATATTGACCTCATTTTTTCCACTGGTTAATAGCCACCACCCACTGCTTCTTCTTCTTCTTTTTTTTTTTTTTTTTTTTTTAATTTTTTTTTTTAATTTTTTTAATTTTTTAAAATTTTATTATTATTATTATTATTATTATTATTATTATTATTTTTTTACGTTGTCTCATCTAACTACTAGGTTACTCCTTCCCACAAATCAATAACTCACTAAAATACATATACTATTTTCATATGTTCATTTTATTGTTTCATTAGTTTTGGTGGACAATTGCATTTTACTTGATGTGGTTCAGATTTGTTTGCTATCAAAACACTCCTTTTTTTTTTTTTTGAAGTGTTATATTCATAATATTTTCGCAACATTTTCACAAAAAAACACATATGGTAAGTTGTTATTAGTTCTAATTTGAATCTACAACTTAAATTACATTTTTACCCACTCATAACAACCTAACACTTAGGATTTGTTGTAAAAGTGTTAATATTGTAGACATAGCATTTCTCTTTTCTTTTTTTCCCCGGTAACAACTTATTCTTACCCCACTTATTAGCAAAATAACTTTAACTATTTACTAGCCTAAAATGTCTTTAAACTTTACTGTGTAAAAAATATAAGCTTAAATAATAAGTGAGCCCAACAATTGCAGCTCCTATTTCTCTTCATCTCAAAACTGAACATGACATTGGCCTTTTTTCAAAACCACCTATTATGCAAGTTTGAGTACTATTTTTAAAGATAGTCATAGTTCTCCTATCATAGTCCATATTAAATTAATTCCTTGCCAAGGAAACCCATTGTGGATGGCTACCATGCTCTATTAAGTGTTACACTTCGGTCATGAACTGTGGATCAGAGATTTAATTGTGAAGTTTGCTATCTCACAATTGCTGCCATCAATTGGGTTGTAGGAACCATGCTTGAAGGAAATTTCATGTGTTAAAACAAATTCATGCTTTCTGTGAAATAGGCAGGACATATATCCTATAAGATAGTTTCTAGACTATGTAATAAGTAGGTGTAAGTGTTGGAGTTCTATCGCTTTTGAATTTTTTTATTAAAAAAAACTATTTAGGATGTTTTATAAATATTTCATTTTTGGAATTTTCCTGTGCATCGCACGGGTTAGCGACTAGTATATGTAACATCCAAGCTTCAGCCTTGATGTTAAACTTGAAGATCTAGTGTGTTATAGCTTTAGCCTTGTCTACAAGCAATGCCTCCTTTTTTTTTTTTTTTTTTTTTTTTTTTAATTTTTTTTTTGCTTTGTTAGGCTGCATTGTGGACCTGATTGTAAACATGAAGCACCAAATCTGAACATTTTAGATTTGTAAGCATAATAATTCCTATAAGATTTGAGTATTTGCTCTGGGTGCTCAATATTATTTGATATTATGAACAAAATGCCAATTTATTGTAAAAACCAAATTCCAGTCTTCAATTGAAAAGCTATTCCCTCTTTGCTGTCATAGAAGATTTTTTTAGGTTCTACTAGTTTTTCTTCCATCTTAAAATAAAATAAAGTATCACCAATTCATTAATAAAACATACAATTTGGAAGCACATAAACTTAAAGCATTCATATTTTGTTTAACAAACTAATAGGGAACTTAACTTGGAAGTGCATAAATTTTAATGAACTCCGAAACGAAGCCATAGATATATTACATCAACTCATTCTAAATAAAATTCCTCATGTACCCCCCTATCTATTTTTTCATTCTAAAGAGAGAAACTAAAACAAGCATGACATTCACATAAAAAATAGTAACACTTCGTTGAATTTCAAATTGAAAAACATTCAGTAAAAAGGAAAATGATAAAATTAAGAGCAAAAGTTATTCTTTTTTCTTTTTCTTTTGCTGAAATCATATAGCTATATTTTGAAAGCATGCACCAAGCATGTCTAAATTGTTGAAACATTCAAGTAACAGAAATTGCAAATCTTCCTATATCATATTTGTATATTGGGCTAACACTATAAAATTGTGTGTTAATCCAATCTAAATGAGGCTCGTTAGGGGGTCTAGTGAAAAAGGGATGATCACCTGCATGCCAAAATTTAAAATCAAGACAAAAAGGATCTATGATGACTTAAGAGCAGTTGATTCCTTTTCAGCAATAACATGATTGGCCTAGTTTAATCTTGTTACCACCCACTTAATTTTTCTATCTTAGCTAGTCTTATAGATAAATATTTGGTAGTTTTCTTATTCCACCTACTTGTGAGCTAACTGAAACGGGGTTTATTCTTTAACCCCAGACAAAATAAGCCAAATAATGATACTAAATTCTCTACCAATTACCTTGGTTAGTTATTTGCAATACTTGAGATGAACCTAAACACCTGATACCCTTTAATGTGTAAGGATTTGGAAACTGCCTGATTTCAGTGAGTGTGGACAACTCAAGACTAAGGCTTGCATGGTGGTTGCATGGTGCTTAAGATTATAAGTTATAGATGTCATTAGATGAGTTCTTCATTTATGGAATCATTATTTGTTATTTGTTTGTTTCTTGAAATATATTAGTTAGAATTAGACTCATCCTTAGCTTTGCATGCTTTGTTGTTTGACATTGGTTGATATTGTCTCCTTCAAAATTTAGATGTGCAGCCAACTGTACATGCCACTCGCGGGCCAAGCAAGTACTTGGATATTTGGGATCTTCTTGAAGACCAAGAAATTGAGTTGCCACTAAATAGTTTGCATCAGTTGGTTGATGATGGGATGAGAACTTTCACTGGTTTCTTGGGTATGATTGCGCGAAAACCCCACATGTGCCTGATTAGATATTTTAATTGGAAGGACGTGCCAAAAGAACTTAAAGAAGAGTGTTGGTGTGTTGTGGGGGTATTAAAAAAGTTATAATACTTGTAATTATGACATTTTGTACTAGGTTTTACATAGGTATTTAAGCATGAAAACATTTGTAATTTGATAACTCAACTATTTGATTGTAACGAAAATACATCGTCCCTAGTGATCCTACTGCATATGCGGCTTTAAAGATATTTACCTTACAGAAAATTGGGAAGGCTTGGAGGGATCATAAGTGTAGGCTAAAAGTAAGCATTATATATCGCATTCAAGAAACAAAGCAGGGGTGAAGAACAACTGACCCAAAGGATGCATACTAGAAGATTGGGATGTACTTGTTGACCATTGGTATATAGATGATGCAGTGGTATGTTTGTAGGGTTCCTTTTAATCATAGTAGAGGAAAAAGTTGTTGAAAGGTACATGAACATGCTTAGCTCCAAGAAAAGTCAATTATAACTGAAAATATCTGCACTTGTTAATGCCTTGTATGTTAGGATCTGTTTTTGGCCATGATTTTGCTTGAAAATTATACCCACTGCCTACTTGAATTGTATATATGTCCAAAAAAAGATGATCAAAATATTGTGAATGGTGTCCTAAAGGGATCACCATTGCACATGTGATCCCTTTATTTTTCTGTGATATGCAAAGTTCTCATAGAACAATCCTATGCTTCTCTTTTCTCTGTTTAATTACAAAAAAAAAAAAAAAAAAAAAAAAAAAAAAAAAAAAAAAAACACAGTCCCAAGGATTAGGCATCGAAATTACTGATAAAAAAAACATGTGCTTGTATATATCTTGTAAAAGACAAAAGCCCCAAGACATTGTTTACTTTAATCTGCAGATTCTAAACCCCAAAAGTGTGTGTGCATTGTTTATTTGGGTCATTGGTTATATTCTAAAAAAAAACATGTACTTGTATATATCTTTTTGCCTTAATAACTTTTGAAAATGCTATCATGTACCATTTCAGCAAACAATAGCCAATTTAGCTTGATTTTGTTAAATGTAGATAGAGTCAGAAAAGAATAAGGACAGTCCTTCTAAACAGGATGACTTACATACTGCTAGTTCTTGTAACTATGCTGTGCATGCTGCAAAAAAAGTAATAAGTATTATGACCAAATTTTAAATGATTTTGACTTCTCCTAAGTTTATGTGGAACCAATAGTCGTCACTACATAAATATGCTATTCATAATGTAGGCAAAAGCGGATGGATGCCCTGTAGAGCGTGCAATAGTATGTCAAATACTGCATACTCATAAAGATGAATATGCAATTAATACTGTAGTGCAAGAAAAATGGTGAGTAATTTCTATGAGATTGGTATCTATGAGAATTGAGAATTGTACCTTTGTAATTGGGAAAGCTTTTAGGTAATGCTTCCCTCTTGCAAAATTAATGCCATAAAATATGAGTAGAAGAGACTTAGGTTCTGCATGGGATCAACTCATACAATATATATTGCCATATAAGATCAAGGCCACTGTAATCTTTTAGGCTTATTACCAATCACTAGGTAAAGTGTGCAATATTTGTCGAGTCAAGAAATTGCTTCTATAACAGTCACCTCTCTTTCACTCTCATTCACTCACTCTCTCGGCAAATGGGCCCACTTTGGTAAAATCAAAACTTGCAAAGGCTAAAATCACATTTCCCTGAAGAGTAATATTTGTTGTTCAAAGCTAAGTCCTTTTTCCTTCTTTATTGATTTTCTTCTCTTTGTTACTTATGACAGTGTTTCAATTTCTGCAAAATCATGATGACCCAAATATCTTTTTCTTTTTCTGAATCTATTACCAATTGCTGTGGTATTTTTTTTTTTTTGAAAATTTGATTTAGACCCATGATTGGAAAATTAGGAAGGTTTGGAAATATGAACAAATTTAGAAGCAAGAATGATTCTGGAGTAAATGGGTGTTTTTTGTTCATGCTGAAAAGTGTCTATAGTTCTTTTATAAAGGCTATTTAATTGTGTGTTTGGGTTTATTTTTGGATTAACTTTGGCCATCAAAGCTTTTACGAGAATCAATGGTAAATGGTGTGAAACATCAATTCAAGTCTTCACTTGTATGACATTTGTAGTCTTGAAGCAAAAGGAAAAAAGTGTTCAGCATGGCAAAACTATTATTCATCCAAATAATAATAACATGAAAACCATGATTTGAATTTGGCTAAAGTCAGTGAGTCTTGGGATACTTTGTCCACTAAAGATGAATTTTACGTCATTCTTGCTTACATTATTTTGTTGCTCTCATTGGGGATTGGTTTAAAGCAGGAATAATTGTTATTTGTAGTATCAAGCATGCTATGAAAAGATGTATATGTTCATTTTCTAAAACTGGTTATTGTTCTCTAAATGTGCCAAAGTTTGTCAATTGCTGTGAAATTCATGAAAAATAAAATTTTTGTTATCTTGAATCAAATGATATTGTTAATTTTAAAATTTTTTGTTTTGTTCAAACCCAAATATCAGGAAAAAATGCAGGAATTGTTGACTGACCCTTCAAATTAATTGCAGTCATTTGACATAAGTGGTAGTATTGCATGGTCAACAGATGATGTGTTTGCCAAAGTGATGGGTAAAAAGTGCAAAGGCTATATTTGTGGGGTAGGATTTGGTCCAACCTCAAGTGGTCAAAGTAGCAAGAGTGCTCTCACGGGCATTCAAATACAATCAAGTCAAGCAAGGGACAATGAAGTTCAACAACTGAAGGCTTCCTTGGCTATTATGGAGGAGAAACTAGCAAGTTTTGATGCAATGAAGGAAAGATTTAGTCAATTCGAAGATATAGAGCAAAGAATAACTTCCATGCTTCAACAAATACAACAAATATCTTCACAATGCAGTTAGATATGATAAATGACTTTTAGAATGTCAATTCAAATTGTGTTTTTATTTAATGGATCATATAGGAAAAAAAAAAAAAATATATATATATATATATATATATATATATATATATATATAGACAATTTACAGTTATGCAAGCTTGATAGTAAAGTCGGATGAAATTAGGAATTAATTTGAATAATCATTTATGACTGCTTCTATTATATATCTTTTCCCCATATAAGAAGAATGACAAAATCAAGACAAGCAACTCAGGGGATGTTAAAACTTGACAGAATCAAGACACTTTGTATGCTTATTTCGGCAACCTAAAACAAACAGCTAGGAATTATTGACTTAAAAAAAAAATGTAAATTAGGATTACATAAAGAAAAAGAACAAATATCCCTTTTTATATTATTAACACTTGTATATACCATGACTGCCATAACATCCAGTAGTAAGGAAGGTATGGCAGATCTGAGGTAAGTTTTTCGAATGGTTGAAATGATCAAACCAAGGCTGATGCAATTTCTTAGGTGGGACTTTGAACTTTAGCAAGTCTATAATCATCACACCTTGCCAGTGGAAGTTTGTCTTTTCCCTGCCTCCCCAACAACGCTAATACCTTTTCTTTTTCTGGACTTTTTGTAGATTACTGTCATATTTAGAGCTTGGACTATTATGTGTTTGTGGTGGGGTTGTGAAGTGTTGTTGGGTTTGAAAGGGAAAAAGAATTTGGACTATTGTTGGGTTTGTGCTGCCTGTGGCTAATTGGTTTGGACTTTGTGCTGCCTGTTGGGTTTGGACTTTGGCACTCTCTTCAGCCAATGCATCACAGAATACTCTATGGGTTTTGAAGTTGTCCTTCTTGTCAATTTTACATGAAAATTAGAGAGAGAAAAAAATCAAAAAAAGAAGAAAATAACTATGTTTGTAAATGATAGTAAGCGTGCGTTAGGATCATTTTTTTATTTTTATTTTTGCTGAAAAAACTTATTTGTTTATTTGCTGAAAAATTAATGTATCTACAATTGTAGAGAGAGTGAGAGAGATTTTAAAAACCTATATATACATAAAAAAAATTAGTAATTTAATGAAAAAAAGCTAATCCAAATGGACTGGTACAACTATATAGTATATACTTCTCTTTATACTGTTGTGATTGGTAACATTAAGTAACAACCATATCTTAATATCAATTATATACTAATTATAGCCAAATTACAAGTCATCCAATTCGATTTTGAGAGGGGCTTTGTTTAACTTGTTCCCATTTTTTGCCTTGGCAATATTTTCTTGTCATTCTATTCCATTTATACGCACTTATTGAGTAATCATAATTTGTATGTAGGATGTTCCTCCGATTCAACGATCTCCAGCTCTTTAGAAATCGTTAGTCCCATCCTATCAACCAAGCAGCTTATAAATTTTATCTTGGTGCTCGAGGACTTTTTTGTGTACAAAGAACTACATTTGAACCACCACATTTTTTTGCAAGTGTTGAAGGATATTTTTAAACACTTTGGAATTTTGATTATTGTATTAGTTTAATTTGAGCAGTTGTTTTATTCAAAGGACCACATCTTTTTTTAATTAATCTTATGATGATGGTTATAGACAATGTTATGTATTTGATAATATATTTCTATGTTAATATTATATTAGTTTGGAGACATTTATGGTGTTGTTAATTAGTTACATTTATGGTATTGTGTCAGTAGAGCTAAAACTATTACAAGTTCTTTGTAATAGGTATGTAAACAATTTATCAGCAAATCGTGGTTTTAAATCCCAGTTGGGGGGGGGGGGGGGGGGGGGTCAAAAAGCACAGCTAAAGGTGCACATGTTATGTTTTAAATGAAGCCCTGTAGCAGCGCTTATTGACTGCCGCGAAAGGTTGTCACATATATTGGCACTACTCGCCCGCCGCCCGCCGCTACTAGTGCAATTAGTTCGTTTTAATTGATGCCATATAGTGGCACTTCGTGCTCCCCGCTAAAGGTGGAAACCAACAACGACGCACATTACCCACCGTAAAAAGTCAATTGACCTGAATTCTAACTTGATATGGTGGCGGTTTTTTGCCCGCCACAATAAACCAAAACCACCACTAAAAGGTGCATATACAGCGACACTTTTTGTTATTGCAGCAATAGATCTATTGTGGCTCTACAACACTGATGGGATGAACCGCCGCAATAGCACCCACCATTAAAGGTCAAATGTACCTTTAGAGGCGCTTTTTTGGGCTTTAGCGACGCTTATGGCCCACTGCAATGGCCCAATTTTCTTGTAGTGAAATTTGGTTTCTCAGGATTTTGTGTTGCTTCCTGCACGTTCTCTTGTTCATCTTTCGAGTTTTAGTTACCTTCATAAGATCCTTAGAAACAACTTCCATATAAGATTTCTTTCGAGAGTTGTCCATCAAAAAGTGATTCTCAGTATTTTCTTGTTTCCTCATGTTTATTTCTTCTATTAGTTTAGTTGAAAAGTGTTAGAAAATATGTGATTCAATTATAGGAACATATGTCATTATTTTATGTAATTGGCTAATCCTTTGACAAAACGCACTTTACTTGTAATTGGGTAGATCTAGGATGTGTTGAATATTTCAAGAAGCAAGGTTTCAACTTTAAGTGTTAAAGCCATACAAGTCTATCCAAGAATCAAGTTAGAAAGTGCAGGATTTTAAATCTCGACAGCTAGCATTTATTGAGGTTTAAAGAGAGCTGTTTCAGCCCGAGGCTCGACAGCTGCTCGATAGATAAGGTATCTGTCGAGATTTATGAAGTTCAAATTTTCAGTTCAGATTTTCATCCAATCCATGAATGTATGTTTGGGCTTTCTTTTCTCACAACCCTAAACATATATAAGGATTATTTTAAAGGCCGTAAAAGGTGACACAAGTTGCATAAGAGTACAATTCTATAATGTGAAGAAGAGTGTGACCGGAAATCTAGCTAGTTTGCCTTAGTTCTTGAAGAAGCTACTGTGTTTGCACACCATAGGGTTTTGTGACCAAGCAACTTCATGATCTTCATCGTGTGATGAACTAAAAAACTTTGTAACCAACATCCTTCTCAAGTTGGTCATCAAGTCGCGTACTGGGATCTGCGCAATTGGTTAGTCACATCCTAGGAGCCGTGCATTGAAAAAGAGAGATTGTCACTACAGAACAAGTCTAATTGGGTATTGGGGTAAGGGTTCAACTGTAAGTTGGTATAAGGTACTGGAATTCCTTTACTTATAACCGTTTGTTTTGATAATAGTGAATTCTCAGGAGTGCTAACCTTAAAATCACCCGGTGGGGTTTTTGCTATGTAGGTTTTTACCATTCGTAAACAAATCATCTTGTCAATTTATTTTCCGCTGCAAACTTTAGTTAATTGGTGATTTGTTTGTGCTGTCATGTACAACTGCATGTTAATTTGATTAATTAATAAACTTGACTAATTGATCAATTAATTCATCACAAGAGATTAATACGTTTTTTGGCCTATCAAAAAGTCTTTGGTGTAACATAAGAGTTGTTTGGACTTTTTCAATGGACAATTAATGTTGATGTGATGAGGCAAGTGACCTTTCTTAGAGCATTAGCATTTTGGGGGAATAAAAATAGCTGCAATTTTAGCAACCAATATGCCAAAAATCAGCAACATCCAAGTATGTGTTGCTATTTATTTTTAGCAATTATGAATAGTTGGTTCTTATATATAGAACCTAATGTAGCTGAGGATGTAAACAAAAAAATTATTATTATTATATTAAAAATATCTCCTCTTTCTCTCTCTTCAGTCACGCTCTTCTCACTCACTCAGTCACTCATTCTCTCCTCTCATTTCTCATCTTCGTTTCTATCTCCCCACTCTTTATTTTGGTCTCTCTCTCTCTCTCTTAGATCAGCGTGGTGGCTTGTGGTTGTGTCACGGTAGTTATGGCCCGATTCTTTCTCTTCTTTCACTCTTCGATTCTCTCTCTTTGTCTCTTCTCTCTTTCTCTCTCTCTCTCTTTTCTCTTTCACTCTCCGATTTGGTGGTTTTTGATTTTATGGGTTTTGCTGTGGTGAATGGGTATGGGTATGTTGTTTTGCCATGGGTCATGCGTTATTTTGCTATATTGTGGTGGGCTATGGTTGTTGTGGGTGGTGGTGCTATACGAAAAAAAATATTAAAAAAATGAAAATTATTAAATGTGAATTAAAAAATAAGAACTGAGATGTTGGATAAATTGTAAAAATAGGGTTGTAAAATAGATAAAATAACTTTTTGAATTGTAAAATAGGATGTTTTTTTTTTTTAATTTTTAATTTTTATTATTTATTTATAAAAGAGTCTCCAATGCTAATGCTTTAGGCACTCGTTTGGAGGGGTAGGTTCACTTTGTCAGTTCAGTAAGATAAAGTGGAAGTGTTCTTGGGCCAGACCACACTTGGATTGAATACTGGTCCTGATGGCTTGTTTAGAGGCCCATTGTGTCAGGGCCTTGGCCTTAAGATTTTCCCCCTTCAATTGATAGCATTTATTGGGCTCTACCTGAAAGTAGTTTTCGAGTGGCAAAGGTTGAGTCCAATATATATTGGTAGCAACTAAAGGTAGGCCGAAGGTCTGAGCTTGATCCCTATAAAAAACCAGGGTCTAAAAGAATTCAAGCTTGACAGGCAAAACAAAGTAAAAACAGCTCAAACCCTAGACTATGGAAAGTTGATATTTCACAACATTGAGTAAAGGAATACAAACTTTGAATCTTTGATTAGACAAAGTGGAGTGGGAAAAAGGCAGGCAAAGTATTACCAAGCTCATCTTTGACAGATAAATGGGACACATAGAAATCTATTGTAGACCCTATTCATGCATAATGAGAATCAAACTCATAAAAATAAGTGACCAATGGGGAGTAATGGCCTAATGGGTACGCCGGGGAAAAATTTAAAAGGGAAAAACTTTGTCTCTTTTCCTTGTCAACTTCCTTGGTTGACATTGAGGAAAAATGTTGACTTGACATAAAAAGCGTAAAAATAGTTGGCATCTATCTTAATAGTTGAGCATTATAATTCAGAAACCGACATCTTATAGTCTAAATTAAGTTTTTTTTTTTTTTTTTTTTGGAGGAACACAGTCTAAATTAAGTTGGTAGATAAGAAAGGTAATTATTAATTTTATTTTCTTAATTTAATTCATCATATTTCTCCAATAAATTCAGTTTTCTGAGTTAACGTAACGAGGTTCAATTATAATAATGAATAGTTGAAGAAATAAATGGAACACATGGAAAGAAGCAGCTATTGGTCTCTAGTTTGTTGGGGTTACTTATAATTTATTTTTCACATGATAAGTAGATTTTTGAAGCACATGGAGCTTCATTTTTTCTTGAAACCAATTGGACCCCTGGTTTAATAATTTTATATCTCCAACTCATACCTATCTCCCTCCTTTTTTGGAAAGCATGTCCTCACCCCCACTTCACAAAAAAAATATTAAAAAAATCACTAATTTAAAATTATTAATAGTTAGAGATGAATTTTTAAAAAACTAATAATTGATAATAATGATTAAAGTAAAAAAAGAAAAAGCTTTTTTTTTTTAGGAAAAAAAAAAAAAAAAAGAGCTTAACCAGCAAGATTTGTTGATTGGTGATTCCTTCGGATATTCAAATTTAAGGGACTTATGTCGGTTCATAATTTTTAGTTGTTCTATAGGCTATAGCCATGATTATGATCATCAATCCATAAAATGACCATTTTATTTTTCTGTGAAGATAAATTATAGTTTTTAATATCTTTAATTAATAAGGTTGATTTCTTATAGCCATGATTGTGAACAATCAATCCAAAAGAAAATTATCGTTCCTTTTTGTCATTTTATTCGAATAGACTGCATATAGTGCTTTTTTGATCAATCAATTCTTCACTTGTGCCTTTGACGCTTTGTTTAGTTGGAAGAATGAAAGTGTGATGATAGAAAATATTAAGAGGATAGAAAGTATTAAGAGCACAAGAAAGTTAGAGAATAAGAAAAATTGTGTGTTTCTCATCAATCATCATGTGCATTTGGTAGAGATGATAAAAAAGTTGAAGGATAAAAAGTAAATTATTATTTATACTCTTATTATTATATATTACAAGAATTTGAAATGTGAAGATAATTTTGTACTTTTTTTTTTATTAATAATTTTGTAATTTTCTTAGTGTGGGGCCCAATAATTTGTGGCCCTAGTCCATTTATTCATTGGGGCCCAAGGCCCGAGCCAAGGAAGGTTATGGCCTAGGATCGGTAGTGCAAGTACAAAATAGTCTTGGGACACAGCCGAGGATGATTCAGTCCTCGGCATGTCCAAGATCTTACTAGAAGGAAGGGCAAAAACGGTATAGGAGCAGCTTGGAAAAAATCTAAAATATCTAGGTCAATAGAGAAAGATACGCTGGAAAGTATAACGATCAGGGAAAGCTACTCTTACTGCCATTCAATACTTTGCATCTGACAGAGCCATACTCTTCAGCTTTTACAACCATCCCCAACCACTCTAGATATGAGCTGATGGGACAAGTATCAGTTTTGGAAAAATCGATCCTACACGTGGTCGAAGGATAAGGAACACATGCTAGTATAAAAGGAAAAGTAAGCAATCCAGAGCAGAGGCTGGGAAAAATGGCCAAAAACCAGAGCCTCCCAGCCCGCCTCCAGGAGAAAGACTCCTAAGGCGAGTTCGATTTAACCATGTATGAACACCACGAAAAACCACCGTCTAGTGACCAAGACCTAGCCTTTCAAACCCACGCTCTACAAATGATATTGTTTGGGCCTTTTTACGTACGAACCCAACACTGTTACGGGTCATTACGAATCGTGTCCTTACACTTAGTTAATGTTATTTTCTTTCACACTTTCTTCTTAATTTGTAGAGAAAAAAAATTGTGGGCTCGGTTGGAAAACTCTTTCCATTTTGTTTTCTCCTTTCTTTTTTCACTCCTACCAAATAACAAAAAATTACATTTCCTTCTCCATTTTTCTTCCCTATTTTCCATTCTCTTAATGACGGTTTGGTTAGCATGTTTACTGCGTTTGCGTTTTCTTTGCATTTTTTTTATATTATTTTTTTTTAAATTTTTTATTATACGCGTTTCAGCTTTCGGGGACAAGTGCATTGTTAAGCACTGTTCATGCACTGTTCATATACTGTTTATGCACTATTCACAGAACTCACACCCACTTTATTCAGAAAAAAAATATATTAAAAATAGATCACACAGTACTATTCACACATTTAAAAATTATTTTACTACACAATTTTCAATTTTTAATTTTCAACAAAATAAGTTACATTAAAAAAGACCTTTAATCTCCGCTTCATCCAAACATAGTGAACTGACCCAGAGGTCATAATTAATGGCCTAACAAGATGACACATAATATGACGAAGACATTACATTAAATTGTGTACTGTTTACGAGCACGCGTCCTCCACACACCTTTGTAGGCAGATGACAAAAAATTGTTTAAGCATTTGATTTTTTTTTTATGAAAAAGCATTTGATATATTTATTCCACTAAAACAAGTTCTTTGAACATCACACATCAAAACAAAGCTGCTACGTATATTTTATTTCATACCAGTATAGTAAGTGAGATTATTGCCCACAAATCACAATCATAAGTAAGTACCCACCTTTAAAACTTTTGATAAAAGTGAGAAGGGAAAATCGGGAAAGAGTAGGGAACTTCGTAAATATATAATAAAATAAGACAGTTCTAGTTCAAAAGTTGCTATGTATTCTTTGCTTTGTTTCTTTATCTTATGCCTTCTGACATCGATTGACTGTATTATAGAACTAATTAACTTGAGATTGCATATGGATATCCGGATATCCGGGCACTACTTTGTGCCAATAATATTATAATTCTTCCATTATAGCAGAGATACAAAACTCAGAATCTCAATCTCCCCAACAAAGATGGATTATAATATAGAGCTGACAACCATGGTGATAAAGAGGCTAGAATTGCACAATTTGGGCAATTTTCTTATGTGGCTAGTGGTTATTCTTATAGTGTGCTTCTTTTTACTTCTTTATTTCAAACCTTTGACATGCATAACACCGAGAGATAAAGCTGGATCAATTTGATTTACTGGTGCCAATGAATTAAGAAACACCATCATTTTATGTGGTCCATATAGTCCATTGAACTTAATTTCAACTGAGTTCGTTTACATTCGATTACCTTTTTCAAATGCCCCCATTGTAATTATAAAAAGAAAAAAGAAAAAAGAAGAAGTATTTAAAAATTTTCAAAAGCAACCAAATTGGTGAGGAACATATTCAACTTTACAAGTTTATTGTTATATTCTTAACACTTTTACATTGATTTTATTTTTTGAAAAATCAAATTATATGATGTATTTAGACGAATCTCTTAATTTGATAGTTATAAGAAATGAATTGATTATTTTCTTTTCTTTTCTTTATTATAATGATATAAAATATATATTTATAGTTAATTGAAATTATGAAAAAATAAATTAAAATTTATATTAGCTTATGTGTGACAAATATATTAGCATATAAATTTTTATTTATTTTGTTATTAGTATTGATTAGTATTTTTCAGATTAATTTAAATTTCAATATTTTCTTTTAATTTTGCTCCCCTTGAGTTGAAATCTTTGCTCCTCGATGTCAGGGCGTGTGGCTAACTTGTGGGAATTAATTAATGGGTGTGATTTAATAGTTATGTGATGATTATCTTATTCTTTTTTGTTCTAAGATTAAACATCACGTAGTCTTGGAACTTTTGTTGCAAACCGATCTTAGAATTCTTACTAATCAAAACTCTCAAGACTTTGGTTGCAAATTGATCTCGATGTACTAACATTTCTATCTCTATCTCTCTCTCTCTCTCTCTCTCTCTTATCCCATCACACGTGATGATAACTAACACACATTTTGAGTGTGCTGTGATTCAATTAATGGATGTGATTTAATAGTCATGTGATGATTATACGAATATGGAAACTTTAAGAAGTTATAAGGAAAAATTGAATCCCTATAGTATTATGGAAACTTTATAAAGCTATCCAAATATGGTTTCTTATACTAGTATTTTGTTAGTTTTTTCCCATTGTGTATATACATAGTACACTAGAAGTCTAGAAGTTTATTACTTTGTTAGGGCTGCAACTAAGGTTCTTCTCCTATTTAAATCGATCTTTATCTTAAATAAAAGGAGTTAGATGAATAAAGTTCACTTGAAAATAACCTTAATTATGAATATTCAAGAGTCAAGGTTCAAAACTCTATGACGTATAACGGGCACAAATTCATAGATGCTCACATCTTTATCAATAGAAAAGAACACTAGTGGCCGCCTTGCATGATTGATGAGATTTTATAATATGCAAGTTGTAAATAAAATTGATGAACATACATCCAAAAACACAAAAGAACATTCAAAAGTAGATTTCTTCGGGTTAATCAACTAATGAGAATATTTAAGCCCACCGAAATTGAAATACCATTCGAGTCATTTTCCAGGGCAAGACTAGAGAACCCTAGGGAAGAAAAAGTTAAAAATATAAAATAGAAGAAGGAGAAGAAGAAGAAGAAGTCTAGGTACATTAAAAAAATATTCTGGATCTAGTTTGATGACATTGACAAAAAATAAAGCAAGATAGAAAAGCAATGTGCCCGTGCTCGTTCTTATCCTTTCCAAAATGTCAGGGCGTGTGGCTAACTTGTGGTATTACAGATGGACCAGTCGAAAGAAAGCCATGCCAGCTATTCTTCTACTTATTCTACCTTTTCAGAATGCGTGTGAGGCTGGTAATAGATGTAGGCAATAAAAACAAAATAGCGAAGGCAATGAGTAGTACACAAAGTAAAAGCAAAGACCAGCCACACAGCAAGCACAAGAACCCAGTAATCATTACTTTATAAAATATATATATTTTTCAAAAAAAATCCTTTTCTAGGACTAAAATAACAGTAGTAGCTGGTAGCTACTTTATAGGCATCGTGTCCCCATGAGATATTCAGATGCGCCTTTCAGAATTGACTGATATTTTTGCAGCTAGGTAATCAGTATGTCATGTGCTATCTCAGTTAAAGCGTGGTTAATGTGGGATGGAAAGAAAGAAAGATGAATGTGACTTGCTCACACTTCCTTACCAAAAAAACATGATAGCCACATTCACTCAGCTTTTTTTTGGAATAAGCTTATTTCATTAAAATCGAAAGTTTTTATCAAAAAAATATAATAAATAAATATAAAAATTATTTGAAATAATTTAGCAAGATCTATTACAATAAGATCTATAAATAGTAATAAAAATAAATTAAATTATAAAATAAATTGACAAAATTAAGTATACCAAACATTCTCTTCCATTTTCTTGGGTTGGTGAGCTGGGTTTGTCAAGACTAACGTTTTTTTTTTTGCTTCCAAATTGGAGTTTTATCTACTTTATCCAAGTCATACCCCCTGCATAACTCATCAGAACTCCCCCTAGAAAAAGTAAAATGGTCCTAGCTCTAGTTTTACACACGTGATTAATCTAATGTACAGTAAAGACTAGATTAATTCTATCCTCAAATAAAGTAGAATGGAAAATTGCCCGTCTGATAGTTTTATTTGAGCAATATTTTTTACATTTTAAATATATTTATACATTTTTTTCACATTTTTTTTACTTATATATATATATATTAAAAATACTTAAACAACATTACTCAAACTTCTCTACCAAACACACCTTAAAAAGAATCACCAGTAAAGATATGAATGGAGTCTTTCTCAGTAAAGACCCTTGACTTATATTACATTAGTGGTGTGCATGAATGGTGTTAGAGGTGATTTTAAACCAGACTTGAACTTTGTTGGGTTTGAGAAATTTCCAACCCCACCAACGCATTATATGCGTAGAAACCAACTCAATCCAATTCACATGAGTTGGGTTAGGTTAAGTTAGGTTGAGTTAGTGAGTCATGCATATTTCATGCATTGTAAAAAAAAAAAAAAAAAAAAAAAAAAAAAACTTCAAATAATTGAGCATGTAATCACATAGAAAACACAACAATTTATATAGTTTAGTCTTAAACCTAGCTCTACGAGCAAAATCAAGAAAAAAGTTTCACTAAGAAAATATTGACGTTACAAAACATATTTTGACAAAAACTAAACCACAAATATACACCCGTAGATCTTTCTTTCAAAAATAAATTATAATTAACTTAGAGTAGCAAAATTTCTTTTCTCTTACCCTAAATGCAACAGGGCACATAGCAAAGAAAACAATTAAAGAAGTTTAATATATATACAGTTGAAGAGATATAAATAAAGTCGGCAACTCGACAAAGTGGTATTCTTTAATACAACTCGAATTGTTGAAAGGACAGTATAGCCGACATTTGAGTGTCGATGCCCATTTGCTTAGCTATTCGTCACAAGTCTGTAAGATCGTTGTGAAGTACACAGAAAAATATGGTTAAATTGGAAATTCTTACTATTATTTGTTGTAAAAATGAGCATTTGCACTGATTATAACTGAAAAATCAAACAACATATATAGAAGATAATTGAAAAATCGAGGAAAATCATTAGTGTGTTTCATGCACTGCCAGAGAGAAGAAAGGTTATGTTCTGCATGATTCATCATGTGAACCTACATAGCACCCAACGAGCAAAAAAGATAGAAAAAGACCACATGGCAATTTGTATAAAGGAGCAACAATGATGATCGATTTTCAAGAAAGTAGATATCCACTCCAATCCAAAGATCCACATGGAGAATTTCAACACCAAAAAAAAAAAAAAAAAAAATCAAAGAGCAAGGGTTATGATGGCCAACAACAGAGAAAATGTTTTCCCATACACATGAAGAGCCACATGGATTTGAATAATTGAAGAACAGCTATAATTAATGCCCAATGGTGGTGAAGGCAGGGAAGTCTGAACAGAGTTCATTAATTTCTCCCAGGTAAAAGCAACGATCAAATAAGTTGTTCATGACAAAAAACAACGTTCACATGCCAAATGTCCAAACATCAAAAACGTGAAAAGAAGGAGACGTAAAATATCAGGCGCAGTTAAGTTTATTAATTACATTCAAACATAAATGTATCGAGCAATGAAACATAATTTTGTACTTTTTAAGAGTAATTAAATTCAATACAAATATATATATATATATATATAAATTTAATTAAAAAAAAACTATAATAGTGTAGTTAAAGTACGGATTCTAAGTTCTATTCAATGAAAAAAAAAGAAAAAAAAAAAAGAGTTTGAACAACCCTGTTTTAAGATATTTAATCACATGTACGACATTGAAGTTCATGACTTTAGACAATTGCATGTTGTGCTATTAATAAGATTTATTTCTCCAATCCAACACTAATTTAATTTTGTAATAATGAAAGTTTTATTTTTTAAAACCGCAATGAAGGTTTCCTTATGAGTGTTTTTCTTGATATTTATGATCAATTTAATTTAATTTTTAAAAATAAATAAAATCATCATATCTATTATTTATATTCTATATATTATATAATGTGGGGTCAGAGAATTTGTGATCCCGGCTCACTTTACATTAGGGCCCAAAGCCCACGCCGAGGAGAAGTGTTGTCGAAGACATATAACGGAAGTCCAAATGGCCTAGAGATATAATCGAGGACGATTCTGTCCTCGACATCCCAAAGTGCTCCTAGAAGAAAGGGCGAGTACGGTATATGAGCGGTTCATGGAAAAGCTAAACACCTCTGTATTGATGGGGAAAGGACCCTTGAATAGTGTAGCGACAAAGGACAAGGGAAAGGCTACCATTACTGCAATTAAGTACTCTGCGCCTGACAAAGCAATGCTTTTCAGCTTTTACAACCACCCCCAACCACTTTGAGTATGGGCTAATAGGACAAGTATCAGCCCTAGAAAGCTGAACCTACACGTGGACGTTGGAGGGAGGGTAGAGGTTAGTATAAAAAGGAGAAGGAAGCAATCCAGAAGGGGGGACTGGGATGAGGGCCAAAAACCAGAGCCTTCCAGGCCGTGCCGAGGAGAAAGCCTTCTTGGACAAGCACGGTTCTCCCTTGTGCGATTATCATAAACACTATGACTAACCACTGTCCGGTGACCAAGGTCTAGCCTTTTAGCCCACTCTCCATAAATTTTATTGTTTGGGCCTTTAAACGTTCGAACCCGATACACCAATTTGGAATCGTTACAAATTGAGTCCTTACAATTGGCGCCGTCTGTGGAGAGGCTTATGCGTTGGCACAGGCGGTGATAGGATCAAGCTCCTGTCAAACAAGGGTCTGCGAAAGCCCCTCCATCATTTCCAACAGCACGCAATTGTTGCCCTAATATAAAGTTCCACTTGGGGCTACACTTCGAAGCGCCAGTGGCACGGGCAGTTTTAGGGGCATCCAACATCAAGTCAACGCCCTACACCTCGGTCAAGGAGCTAATCCTCAAATCATTAAGAAAAACTATAAAGTTT
Source organism: Quercus robur (assembly GCF_932294415.1). Lineage (NCBI taxonomy): Eukaryota > Viridiplantae > Streptophyta > Magnoliopsida > Fagales > Fagaceae > Quercus > Quercus robur. Next base: position 30,640,877 of record NC_065536.1, on the reverse strand, counting down.
TGGACAGAACCAAGGTCTTGCATGGTCCTCGGACTCAAACCTATGGGGAAACCAACTACTTTTAGGAAAACTACAAGTTTTGGACAGAACCAAGGTCTTGCATGGTCCTCGGACTCAAACCTATGGGGAAACCAACTACTTTAAAAAAAAAAACTATAAAGTTTTGGACAGAACCAAGGTCTTGCATGGTCTTCAGACTCAAACCTATGGGGAAACCAACTACTTTCAGGAAAACTATAAGTTTTGGACAGAACCAAGGTCTTGTATGGTCCTCGGACTCAAACCTATGGGGAAACCAACTACTTTAAAAAAAAAACTATAAAGTTTTGGACAGAACGAAGGTCTTGCATGGTCATCGGGCTCAAGCCTATGGGGAAACCAACTACTTTCAGGAAAACTATAAGTTTTGGATAGAACCAAGGTCTTGCATGGTCCTCGGACTCAAACCTATGGGGAAACCAACTACTTTCAGGAAAACTATAAGTTTTGGACAGAACCAAGGTCTTGCATGGTCCTTGGACTCAAACCTATGGGGAAATCAACTACTTTCAGGAAAACTATAAGTTTTGGACAACTACTTTCAGGAAAACTATAAGTTTTGGACAGAATCAAGGTCTTGCATGGTCCTCGGACTCAAACCTATGGGGAAACCAACTACTTTCAGGAAAATTATAAGTTTTGGACAGAACCAAGGTCTTGCATGGTTCTCGGACTCAAACCTATGGGGAAACCAACTACTTTCAAGAAAACTATAAGTTTTGGACAGAACCAAGGTCTTGCATGGTTCTCAAACTCAAACCTATGGGGAAACCAACTACTTTCAGGAAAACTATAAGTTTTGGACAGAACCAAGATCTTGCATGGTCCTCGGACACAAATCTGTGGGGAAGCTAGTCACTAGAAAATGGCTTAAGTCCTAGACAGAATGGAAATCCTGCGCTGTCCTCGGATCCCCAGCTCTAAGGAAACTAACACAACCGAGTGTTTAGACCCGGTACAGTCATACTTCGGTCCTCGGACCGAATGCCAAAAAAGGTTAAGGCTATGAATGTTGTCAAGAGCGTGGCAAAGCACCCTAGTGCTCGGTGACCCTCTCGGATAGTTAATTTTAGGTTACCCATCATTGGATGATCACCCCATGTGCAATACAGAGCATTCAGCTGTTATCTTGGTTAGTCTTATATGGTTAACCTACTTCAGGTCGGCATTATTGTGCCCATCAGTTTTAATAAGTTCAAAGTGATAGCTCTTTGTTACCAAGGGTTTCGGCCCTAAGTATTGTTCAAAATAAAAGGACACCAACACATCCATTCACAAAATAATAATTGCAGAAAAGAAAGAACACGCAAAATGGGATAAAGTCATCTTTTATTAGACAAAGAAATAGTACAGCATACAATAAGGAGCTTAAACAAGCCTATACCAAAAGCTAACTACAGAAGCAAAAAAGAAAAGCAAAAAGAAAAAGATACAGGGGAACGATAAATCCTTCAAATTTTGCTCTGACAGCAACTATGCACGTCAGGATGGCCCCAGTGATGGAAGAGAAGAAGAAGCAGAGGCATCTGGGTGGCACCAGTGATGGAAGAGAAAAAGAAGCAGAGGCACCTAGGTGGCACCAGTGATGGAAGAGAGGAAGAAGCGAGGATGCCTAATCCCCGTACCAGCTCTGACTGCAATCGAGCGAGTATCATATTAGCAGCAATCGAGAGAGAATGGATGGTACCGACGATGAGAAACCTCAGTGCTGTCGCACCAAAAATCTGATGCGACCTCCACCTGCTTTGGATTTTGGCTGAAGGAAGAAGAGGCTCCTTTCTTGCCTTATCAAGGGGAAGAAGTGTCTTGAGTCTTTGTCTCCCTTGCCCTGACCGGGCCATCCTGAGTCTCGGGGAAACGCAATGCTTCTGGAGAGGGTGTGGTCCCTTTGCCCTCATCCTGGACTTGACCATATCACTCCCTAGGGCTTAGTTACACTGGTAATGGGGACTTTGAGCACAACTGGAGGGTTAGAGATTTGAAAAGCTTAAAGGGTCTGTACATAAAGGAAATGACCTCCCACCGTGCTTCTTATATGGAGGGCAAGCCTGGCGGCATTTAATCTGTACAAATCTCCAAGAAAAACTACAAATGAGATAAGTCTCGCTCAATTCCCAAAGCAATCTTCAGCCGTTAGAATTGCGTCGTCTCGTAAAGAGACCTTATTAAAGGTGCGCCTCGTGTACCGAAATGGTAGGAGCACGGCGTGGGTAAACCAAAAGAATGTCTCACAACTAGGGGCGTGTCCCAGGAAAACGAGGAGGCTCCGACATTGATGAAGGACAAGTCTTGGCAAACCATGACATAGGCTCGACGTCATCAAAACTCTCCTCTCCGTCCGAGGAGCCGGACAGCAAGATTTTGAGGGGCTATTGTGGGGCCAGAGAATTTGTGATCCCGGCCCACTTTACATTAGGGCCCAAGGCCCACGCCGAGGAGAGGTGTTGCTGAAGACATACAATGGAAGTCTAAATGGCCTAGAGATATAGCCGAGGACGATTCTATCCTCGGCATCCCAAAACGCTCCTAGAAGAAAGGGCGAGTACGGTATAGGAGCGGTTCATGGAAAAGCTAAACACCTTCGCATTGATGGGGAAATGACCCTTGAACAGTGTGACGACAAAGGACAAGGGAAAGACTACCATTACTGCAATTAAGTACTCTGCGCCTGACAGAGCAATGCTTTTCAATTTTTACAACCATCCCCAACCACTTTGGGTATGGGCTGATAGAACAAGTATCAGCCCTAGAAAGCTGAACCTACACGTGGACGTTGGAGGGAGGGTAAAGGCTAGTATAAAAAGGAGAAGGAAGCAATCCAGAAGGGGGGACTAGGACGAGGGCCAAAAACCAGAGCCTCCTAGGCCGTGTCGAGGAGAAAGCCTTCTTGGGCAAGCACGGTTCTCCCTTGTGCGATTATCATGAATACCATGACTAACCACTGTCCGGTGATCAAGGCCTAGTCTTTTAGCCCACTCTCTATAAATTTTATTGTTTGGGCTTTTAAACGTTCGAAGCCAATACACCAATTTGGGATCGTTACAAATTGAGTCCTTACATATAACATATAATAGTGGAAGACATCTGACTATTGGTTGACCTTCTAATATTTTGACACGTCACTCTCGAGGTCTAATAATTTTTCTTACTACCAATCTTTTTTATGTTTTAATTATAATAAAAAAAAAAAGTTCTATTAGGACTCAAGATCCATGGAATATTTGGAATTCCAAATAGAAGAGTTTTTCATTTTTAGGACTCCTCTGTCGATCACATTTTAATTGTTAGAGTTATTTAAAACCAATTACAACTATTGTTTCCATAAAAAAAAAAAAAAAAAAAAAGTAATACTAAACAAATATTTTTATAGGAAATACTGAACAAATTCTAATATAATTTTTTCTATTTTTTTATACTAATTCTCTTTATATTTTATTTATTTATTAATATATTCTTAAATATTAACTCGAAGTATCCATTTTTTTAACCCTTCTATCATTTCTGCTCCCTCAAGCTTCCCTCTCCTTCAAATGTTCACCTAACTATAACAGCATATACATTAATTAGTACAAAGGTCAAAATAGCATGATTAACTTTCTTCTTCACATACTGTTTATGATTTAAACCTTATTGCCATTCACTGTTTGCTTACAACGATTGATTATTTTAAATTAGCTTTTATTTTTCTTCTTCAAATACCTTTCTATCTTCCTCCAGTTGCTTTGGTAGTCAATCTTCCAACTTAATTTTTATTTTATTTTCTTTTTTTCCCCATCTTTTGTCAAACCATAGAGTTATATAGTTCTCTGCCAGATAAGACCGTTGGATATTTTACAAGAAGATTTATTGAAAGGTTAGAATAACCTAAATTTTCCTCTTTTGGATATAGAATTGCAATACTTGGTTGTTATTGTGGGCTCCCTTAATATTCCATGTTTGTGTGTTTTTTTATATTTTATTTTTTACATTTTTACTTCCATAGTTTGTGTGTTTCTGTATGTTATTTCATATTTTATTAAGAATAAATAAATAAATAATATAAACTACTTGGGATGGAATTAAAAAAAAAAAAAAATTACAGAGGATTGTCATATATTGTGTGTATTGGAGTCTTTCAAAAATTCTTTTCCGGTTCAAACTGAATTTTAAATGGAAAAAATGATGAGGATTTTAGATCATGAATTCAATCTGAAAGGTGCAACAGTCTGGGAGGGAAAGTAATTGTAGGTGAATATGAAATTGAGCTATAAAATTTATTATGCTTCAACCTTAATATGATTTTAGTTCAAATTTATTATTGTTGAATATAAAATTGTGAACCTTAAAACAGTGTATGCGGTATGATGATTTAGCTTTTTTTTTTTTTTTTTTTTAATTGGACATGTGTGGCCAGAGAATTTGTGGTCCCGGCCCACTTTCCATTAGGGCTCAAGGCCCGCGCCGAGGAGAATAGTTGCCGAGGACAAGTAGCGAAAGTTCAAATGACCTAGAGATGCAGCCGAGGATGACCCTATCCTCGGCATCCCGAGGACTAAAAGGGAATAACGACACGTCATCAGAGGCAGCCTCCAAAGCGCTCCCAGAAGAAAAGGCGAGTGGAATGGGACTCGCACGGGGGTGCAGTGTGGGAATGGTTCAAGGAAAAGACGTCACCTCCGCATTGAATGCGCCAACAAACGTCCTAGCCACATTGATGGGAAAAGACCCCTGAACAGTGTGGTTTCGGTTATTGCAACTAACAGAAAGTGGGGGGAGGCGGCTGATGGGACAGGCACTCGAGTTGTTACCTGCCTGATCGATAGATGGAAGGTCAGGATCGACTGAGAATAGCTATATAATGTAAGGATTCATGCGCCAAAAGGGGAGGGATGGTACCCAAAAAAAGGAAAATGAATAATAAGAACATTAAGTTCAATGGACAAGGTCCATGGACCAACTTGGTTCGTCTATGAGCGTCCATCACGAACACCACGACCAACCATTGTCCGGTGATCAAGGCCTAGCCTTTCAACCCACTCTCTACAAATTTTATTGTTTGGGCCTTTAATGTACGAACCCAATACCAATTTGGGGTCGTTACAAATTGAATCCTTACAATTGGCGCCGTCTGTGGGGAGGCTTGTGCGTTGGCACAGGCAGTGGTAGGATCAAGCCCCTGTCAAACAAGGGTCTACGAAAGCCCCTCCATCATTTCCAGCAGCCTGCTGTTGTTGCCCTAATATAAAGTCCCACTAGGGGCTACGCTTCAAAGTGCCCGTGGCATGGGCAGTTCTAGGGGCTTCCAACATTAAGTCAACACCCCACACCTCGGCCAGGGGGCTAGTCCTCGAAACTTAAAAGAAAATCTAAGTTTTGGACAGAACCAAGGTATTGCATGGTCCTCGGACTAAAACCTATGGGGAAATCAATTACTTAAAGAAAATTATAAGTTTTGGACAGAACTGAGGTATTGCATGGTCCTCGGACTCAAACCTATGGGGAAACCAACTACTTAAATAAAATCTAAGTTTTGGACAGAACCAAGGTATTGTATGGTCCTCGGACTCAAACCTATGGGGAAACCAACTACTTAAAGAAAATCTAAGTTTTGGACAGAACCAAGGTATTGTATGGTCCTCGGACTCAAACCTATGGGGAAACCAACTACTTAAAAGAAAATCCAAGTTTTTGACAGAACCAAGGTATTGTATGGTCCTCGGACTCAAACCTATGGGGAAACCAACTACTTAAAAGAAAACCTAAGTTTTGGACAGAACCGAGGTATTGCATGATCCTCGGACTCAAACCTATGAGAAAACCAACTACTTAAAAGAAAATCCAAGTTTTGGACAGAATCGAGGTATTGCATGGTCCTCGGACTCAAACCTATGGGGAAACCAACTACTTAAAAGAAAATCCAAGTTTTGGATAGAACCAAGGTCTTGTATGGTCCTCGGACTCAAACCTATGGGGAAACCAACTATTCAAACTTATAAGGAAACTAGATGCTCCAAGAAAATCTAAGTGCCAGACGCGGCCCAACAGCACGCATGGCACCTTAGATGATGCCTATAGTTCCCCAGAAGTATGTTTAGATACAAACTCAACACCCCATGGGCGCGGGTAAGTTAGAATTCTGGGATGTGATCCCAACCATATCATATGCACAACCATTCATACATGTTAAGATAGTTAGTTCAAAAAACCATGAGATTTGCAACAATAGTAAATATCGGCAAGGGCAACAAACATGTAATCTAAAAAAAAAAAGGAAGAAAAGAATTTCATATATATGGTCAAAGAGTTTAATTACAAGAAAACTCTAAAGTCCTCAAAACAAAAGGGAAACTAGTTAACAGCTAAACTAGAAACAAATATAAAAGTTGGCCTAGGCTTCTACTTCTTCAACTTTGTTTGGGCCACATCCTGGGAAGGTCGAGCAGGATTAGTCTCGGGACCCTGGGAGACATCCCCTACCTGGGAAGGCTAAGCAGGATCAACCTCGGTACCCTTGGGGACATCAACAAGGGGAATGGCCTGAAGGGGCTGAACCAAGATGGCCGGCTCCTTGGCACCAGAGAGCTGAGCGCTGACTGTAGACTTGGCAGCCTCCTGAGGCATCTCAGGGTTCAGACCTCTAGGTGCTTCTGTTGCCTCGTGAGGCTCTCCTCCCTCAGTCGACTTGCCGGGAATGACAATGTGCTGAGCAGCTTCTGACTGAGCGGTTTCAGCCTCCTGTGGAATGCTCATAGTCTCAAAACTAGCGGAAGCGGTCTCATGGATGGCTAGAGGATAAAATATGCTCTTCGCCTTCCACAAGTCGGACGAAGCCTCCACCCCAGCTCGTTTAAGGGCCTCGTCCCAAACCTAGGAGCAGTATAACCTGCATACACCAGGGATCTGAGCTTTAAGGAGGGCCTGGGTTTCGGCCACCCCCGCCTCGTAACCCTCCTCCTCGGCCTTGTCCTTAGCAGTTTCGGCCTCAGTCCTGACAAACTCAGCCTCCGGCTTGGCCCTCACGGCTTCATCCCTGGAAAATTCCGCCACGCCCTTAGCATTGTCTACCTCGATCAGTTTCTTCTTTAAATCACTAATCTGCTCCTTAGCAATATGCAATTGCTCCTCGGCAGCAAGTAGGCGCTTCGTCTGCTCCTCGGCCTGTTTCTGGGCACCAGTCAAACCTGTCTCAGCACTATCCCTGGCTTTGGTAGCCTCTTTTAAGTCCTCCTTGGCCTTCGCGAGGTCAGTTTCAGAAGTTTTGAGGGTTCGCGCAGCATCTATACGTTTATTGTGCTCAAGCTCAGCGGTCTTACTCTGCTCCTTAACTTCTTTCTCCATCCTATAGGTAGCCTGGATAGCCTGCCAAGTGAAGCAAACACATTATGAACGAGAATCTAGGAGCAAAAATCGACGGAGTTATAGGTTTTAGGAGCCTTACCATGCCCAGGTACCTCTTCATGCTGAGGGCAACCTCCTGCATCCTCATATTCTTCAACTCTCCCATATCAGTGGGAAGCAGCAGGGCCCTCTCTAGTGCGTCGGCTACATAATCGCCTTCGCCGTCTCTAAGGTTCCTCATGGATGCGCCTTCCAGTAATGGCTCCCCGTGGAGCATTGGGGCGGGAAGCCAAGCATTCGGCGCGGATGGGGCATCGATCTCTTTCCCCTGTCCTTGATGCCCGATCTTTAACTGCTTTCGAGCTCGTGGGGCTTCGTCCCCCTCCCGAGAGGATTGGGACTTCCCCCCATCCATTAGTTCCTTACCCTTGGGACTCTTTTTTCTCTTTGGGTCGGTGGGCTCAGGCCGAGGAGGCAGAGCTGATTGAGGAGGAGCAGGAATTTTGGGGTGGGGAGATTGTGGCTGCGACTTGGAAGAGGAAGACCTAGTTTGGACGAGCTGATGCTGGGGTGGGGGAGTTGGAACACTGGATTGCGGCTTTCCCTGTGCACCCTTCCCTGGCTAACCCTCAATGAGGTCGAATAAGCTAGTCGGGGGCTTTCTCTTAAGACCCATCTCTACTCGAGAGGATGTTCCCACTGACAACAGTTCCTCCTCGGACAAGTCAGGGTCACCCAAATCACCAGGAGGATCCTTGAATGGGTCAGCTTGGTCAATGCCCCAAATCCTTCATCGGACAGACCCAAATCACCTTCGGCCTCTACTGCCTGGTGAGACGGGGAAGAGCCCACCAACGGGATGCCCTCTGGGATAGGAGATCCTTTAGAGATCAAAAACCCGTGCTCGACCACAGTAATTTTCGGAAGCCAAGGATTGTTAGCGCTAATCACGTGCTTTGGGTCGGCAAATGACTTCTGGATGGGATCGTACCCTAAGATTTTGTGAGCGGCTCTGACTTGACCATCCTCGTCATTTACAAAAACCGCCGCTTGAAGAACAGTCTCTAAATCAACCTGGTTAACCAGATGAAAGTGTCGGTGAAAGACGTTTGGATCTGCAAAAAGAGGCATGTACATGGTTAGTAACCGAACCACACCAAATTAAGACTGCGCAAAGGATTGACACCCTCTTACTCTCTATACCCCACCTGGTTCTCCTTCCACCATTGGACAAGGAAGGCCATCGTGCCATTCCCTAGATACAATAAGAAAGTCCTTGTTCAATCCTTTGTTGGACTCGGGGAGGCACTGGATTAGCCAAACGCTATCGTCTCTCATCTTCATGTAATAGGATTTGCCCCTCAAATTTTGGAGATTGTAGCACCAATTTACGTTATGATGGGTTAGACTTAGCCCTATTTTTTTGTTTAAGACATCCACACAACCCAGAATCCTAAACATATTGGCAGCGCATTGGGTGGGAGCTAATCGGAAATGCTTAAGGTAACTCCTCATTACCGGCCGCATGGGGATTCTCATACCCCCCTCTATGAAGGCGAGAAGGGGAATTACCACCTCGTCTGTCCTTCTCTTAAGATGCCACTCCCCCTCCTTGCAGTGCCTCAGACTTACGTTGGGGGGAATCCTGTAGTTGGCAATGAACTTTTCCATCGCCTCTTTGGCCTCAACCAACTTTTTCAATTTAACCATCTCTAGGAACTACTAAACAGACTCAGGGGGTGATGGGAGAAGGAGAGGAATAAGAGAAAAATAAACCCGGAAAAGAAAAAGTACGAGTTAGTGAAGGCAGAAAACTTACAGAAAAGAGGAAAGGTTCCTCGGATAGGCTTTTTGTGCTGGAGATAGACTTGAATTTGGATGAAAGTTTAACTGAACCCAGGATATATGCGCTAGAACTCTTAATTGCAAAAGTGAAGAGACAAATCAGTTCTTAAAATTATTTATACCTCCCATCGAAAGTAACTGCATGAATTTTCCCGCCCATAAAGGTAAGGAAATCTCCACCGTTAGATCATCATCGCGCTGTTGAACGTGGGAAGCACAGAGCTGCCCGCATTTAATGAAAACACGTTTCACCTTCCAAGGCTCCAAGAACGTGCCTCGAGCAGACAAAGAGTCTCTGGAACTGATAGATGACAAGGATTGACAAGCTTTCACAGAGGCCTGATGTCATCAAAACCCTCCTCTCCGTCCGAGGATCCGGATAGCAGGATTTTGAGGGGCTATTGTGGGGCCAGAGAATTTGTGGTCTCGGCCCACTTTCCATTAGGGCCCAAGGCCCGCGCTGAGGAGAATAGTTGCTGAGGACAAGTAGTGAAAGTTCAAATGGCTTAGAGATGCAGTCAAGGATGACCCTGTCCTCGGCATCCCGAGGACTAAAAGGGAATAACGACATGTCATCAAAGGCAGCCTCCAAAGCGCTCCCAGAAGAAAAGGCGAGTGGAATGGGACTTGCACGGGGGTGCGGTGTGGGAATGGTTCAAGGAAAAGACGTCACATCCGCATTGAATGCGTCAACAAACGTCCTAGCCACATTGATGGGAAAAGACCCCTGAACAGTGTGGCTTCGATTATTGCAACTAACAGAAAGTGGGAGGAGGCGGCTGATGGGATAGACACTCGAGTAGTTACCTGCCTGATCGACAAATGGAAGGTCAGGATCGACTGAGAAGGGCTATATAATGTAAGGATTCATGCGCCAAAAGGGGAGGGATGGTACCTAAAAAAAGGAAAAGGAATAATAAGAACATTAAGTTTAATGGACAAGGTCCATGGACCAACTTGGTTCGTCTCTGAGTGTCCATCACGAACACCACGACCAACCACTGTCCGGTGATCAAGGCCTAGCTTTTCAACCCACTCTCTACAAATTTTATTGTTTGGGCCTTTAATGTACGAACCCAATACCAATTTGGGGTCGTTACAAATTGAGTTCTTACCGGACAAAACTTAGAAGCAATAAAATAATGTTTTCTAACTAAATTCAAATACATGGTTGTATTAATCAATAAGACACAAACAATGTTTTCTTTTTTAAGTACAATTAAATTTAACATAGCTGCATGTCTTCATTTCGTTTTTCTATTTTATTTTTATTATCATTTTTATTATTTCAGTTTGAATTCATAGTTTTTGTAAAAGTCATATTTGCAGGTATGTCATTTGATGAGTAATTTTGTTTGAATAATTTGATAAATTATGTTATATATTTTTGATTTTTTGTTTAAAAAAATGGAGGTTTATTAAATTAATATTTTTCTTTTGTCCATTCACAATATGATCCTTAACCACTTTTTATTATAAAATTTTTACTTTTCAAATAAGTAAAAAAATATTAGTTTGATTTAGCAAAAAAAAATAACAAAATATTAGTTTGGATTTTTTTCTCCGCACCTATATTTATATCTTTCTTCTATCACTCTGTCATATTTACAAACCACCTATGGTTTTTGTTGTTGGTACGTGGCCTGTGTGAAACACACGCCTAATAGAGGCATAGTCAAGTGGATTCCTTGAACTGTACCGTTCAGATTCTTCAGAAACCTGCATGTGTCAGGCACCGAAAATTATATCTTGTACACACTGTGGGGCCCACCTGTGTGTGAGTGAGGCACACGCCTAATACTCACTTTACTGAGTTCTTGACCATGATATTTAGTTGCTAATTTGTCCCACACTACCAACAATCCACTAGTTTTATTTTGGCACAAGGCTGGTGCCTTACACACGCCTAACACCACCTGCCTTGATACGTATATATCAAAGTTCATATCAATCTATTTAATTTCCTAACCTTTTTGTCTACAACTTTATCTTCAACCATATGTTTAAAGTTTTAATTTTTTGGGAACTATAAGCAGAATGAGATCAACATCACCAATAATAGATACATAGGGTTAACGGGCACTGTAAGCAGCTTGTTAAGCAATTGTTTTGTGTCAAATATTTTTGTTTTATGTCAGATTTTTGACCAATTTTATATGATGCGAGACCAATAAAACTAATTTTTTGAATTTTATTTATTACTTTAGTATTATTTTCATTTCTCCCATCAATTCATACAAATTTTTTTTTTCATTTACACCTCACAATAACTTACTTTTAGCGAGCACCTTACACTTCGTGTTGCCAGTTAACATTACTCATAAAAGTAACGAAGATATTACCGCTAGCTCCAGAGTTCAGAGTTCAGACATCTGAGTGAACACGGCTTTTGATTTTTTGATACATGGACACAAAAAAGTGGGCCTAACAATATAATAATAATGCGCACTACTTTTGATTCTTTTTCCCTTTTTAGGATTCTTCATAAAGACCAAGCACCTTTTCTTTTTAATATGCATACGGACACCGCAATTAATTTAACCTATAATTTCTTGCTATATATATGACACAATTTCGGACACCACCTTCATCCAAAGAGAGTAGGTGAGTGAGTAGGAATCAAGATATTTGTTAATTGTTAATCTTTTGTTTTCTTGCTTCAGTATTCAGAGTCTAGAAAATGGCAGAAAATGGTCACACTGCAGACCTTGAGAAACAAATGTTACTTCTCCAAGACCATGAGGAGAAGCATTTCATGTCTAGTGAGATGGTCCGTGACATAATTCTTGGTGTTTCGGATGGTCTCACTGTCCCTTTTGCACTTGCTGCTGGCTTGTCTGGTGCTGAAGTTTCATCATCCATAATCCTCATTGCTGGAATAGCTGAAGTTGCTGCTGGGGCTATTTCCATGGGACTCGGCGGGTATATTTAATAATACTTCAGTTCACGGAGACATTTAAAGTTTAAATTTTAACTATCGAGTTATAATAATAATTAAAAAAAGTATTTATAGATAATACAGTACAATAAGTTGAAAATGATGAACCTTTACTGTGTGTATATGCTAGCTGCTCATTTATGTGAGTTGAATGCATGCAGGTATCTTGCAGCAAAGAGTGAAGCTGATCACTACGCCAGGGAGCTAAAGAGAGAACAAGAAGAGATCATTGCTGTCCCTGATATAGGTTTGGTCCTTTGCAATTGTCTTTCTTCTAAACCATTAACCATCATATATATGATCCTAACTTTATTAAAAACTCATTCCCATTCTCTTTTTTATTATATTTTATTTTGTTTAATAATAATAAGTGGTCTCATCTTCAAAAGCCGTGGTGTTATTATTATACTAGTCATTAACAAACTCCCATTTTATATTAAACATTTGTTTAGAACTATTTAATACTAAAAGAAAGAACAACTAGCTAAAGGTTTTCTATATGAATTATATGTTGGACGGTAAATGAACCAAGCTATTCATAAACAGCTCGGGCTTGACTCGATAAAAAACTCGTTCATGTTTGTTTGTTTATAAACAAGCTAAGTTTAAACTTTAGTTTTAGGTTTGTTTAATAAACGAGTCAAGCTCGAGTAAAAAATATTGTTCATGAACAAGCTCGTAAACACCAAGGCTCGATACAAAAGAAACAAAACAAATTAAGCGTAGACTTATTTATGAGTTTAGTAATAAAATTTATATGAGCTTGATAAGTAAACTTATATCTTTCTAAAACTTTAATTAATTATAAGTTGAGGCCACTCATCCAATCCAAATAGGCTAGATAATAAACTTGATATAGGTTTGATAATATACTTATGTTGGATCTCAAGCTCAAAAGCATAATATTGATCTTGAGTTTGGGCTTGATATTATGATTGAGCTTGGCTTGACTAATGAATCAAGTCAAACCAAGCAGAGCTCAAGTTTTAATTTTTTAAAACGAGCTCAAGTTTGAACATTATTTGTAGGCTTGTATCAAGATCAAATCAAATTTGAATATTCTATTTTTGCTATCGAGCTGAGTTTAAACATTCATTACTTGATAAAACTCGACTCATTTACTGCCCTAATTATATAACTATTAAACATTGAGTGCGGAGGCGGGACAGTTATTGCTTAAATTGGAGAAAGAAAATGACATTATTATTGGAAATGACATAATGGAGAGACCAAATAGGCCATCCCTCGTACCAAAAACCAACATAGATAATGAGAAAATTGGGTTAGCACATATTTTATTATTGACACAAGGCGGTGGCACTTGAAGGCCAGGGTGGTCACAGGACCACCCTGACCTGAAAAAAAAAAATATATATATATATATATTTTATAATAATTTAAAATTTTATATTTGTCCATCCTTCTACAAATATTTGAGAATATCCTTAGTTTTTCTTTATACTAATAAAATTAAACTTTGCTCTATAATTTGTTCTACTTAACAATATATCGAGACTTTCAAGCAAAAAGAAGCCCAAAAAATTTTTTGAACTAAAATCTAAAAAAAAAAATAATAATAATATAGCAAGTCCAAATGTCCAATAGATTAAAAAAAAAAACCAAAATCAATCTCTTTTATTATATAGTACGTATAATTTATACTTTTTGAGTAATATTCTAATTTTTTTTTTGAAACCACCACTAATAGTATATAATTTTCACTCAATGAAAAAAAAGAAAAGAAAAAAAGCCACGAGATTGGACATCACCATCATCATTAGCTCCAATATTTTATCTCCAGAATCTACCCCACAATGGATCCATTGACTATTTAATCCCTATCAATCATGTGTTCTTTCTTTGCTATTAGAATTTCTTTTACTATTAGAAAAAAGCATTTTAGGAAAAGAGGTTAAGAGACAATATTTAACTTTTTTGGTTCTTCTTTGACTTATTTAGATCTTAGAAGAACAGTTTAGAGAATTCTACGCTTAAATAATTTGTGAGCTTTAAGAACACGTGTTTTCGCATGCCATCAACACCATGATTACCTTTTTTTTTTTTGTTCATGCCGACAGTCACCTTTTTTTTTAGTAATAATAATAATAATAATTGTATCTAAACTTATTAATGGCCTATTACATATAGACAAAATTAATCTCAAGTTTATCTTATTATTATCATATAGATTTTAATGATGTTCATGCCCACTATTAGAACCTCTGTGACAACTTCCCCAATATTCCAACTATAGAATTAATGATGACTATTATCATAAACTTAACAATATATATAAAAGATTACTACTATTAGCATAAGCTCACCAGTTAATGATACATTATAATCCATTAACCATTGAATTTTTTTTTTTCCTCTCTCTAGTCTGACAAATTTTCATGTGTGATGGGATCATAAAATTTAAATGCAGAGGCCGCAGAGTGTGCAGAAATATTAGCACAGTTTGGGGCCGAGCCACATGAATATGAACCTGTTGTCAATGCTTTAAGAAGGAACCCTAAAGCTTGGGTTGATTTTATGATGAAGTAAGTTCAAAACCAATTACTTTTATGATTAATTTTTTACTTCCCAAATGGCCTAACAAAATCTTATCATGGATTCAGGTTTGAGCTGGGATTAGAGAAACCAGATCCAATGAGAGCACTACAGAGTGCCATAACAATAGCTTTTTCATATGTAGTGGGTGGACTGGTGCCTTTGTTGCCGTACATGCTCATTCCTGTTGCTAGAAAGGCTCTCATTGCATCTGTTGTTGTAACTTTATTGGCGTTGCTAATTTTTGGTTTAGCCAAAGGTTATTTTACTGGGAATCAACCTTTCAAGAGCGCTTTCCAAACTGTCCTCATTGGAGCCATTGCATCGGCAGCTGCCTTTTCAATTGCCAAGCTTTTCCAGCATGTGTAGCTAGCGCACTATGATAATTTAACCACCAAGTTTCCTTTCCCTTCTTCTTTTGTTTCTCTACGTACCTCTCTTTGGTTTTTCTGATTGGACTTGGTTTGTATGCCCCTTATGATTAGGCACTTGGGCAAATTTATCCAACCTTTTCGGATCTGGTTTGTACATTATAAGTGCTGGTATTGTATGACAGCTTCACGGATTTTTGCTAGTAATATTCCAAAAATAGGTTTGCATCCAATGTTTTCTTAATTTTATTATGCATGTTTCTGGTCCAAAATTCGGAAAAAAAAAAAAAAAAAAAATTCATGATGGGCATTAGTACATGCTAGTTAGTTCGATATATAAATTTGGAAAATTATTGTTTCACACTTACTAATGTACACCCCAAGTGCACCATGTCCATACTTTCACACTTTAACGTCTATGTTTTTTTAGAATGTTCCCACTACAGATGATGATAGAATGTATGCGAATAATGTACAAAGAGAGTGAGATAATCAAAACCCATATATCTAATATGGAAATTTATTATGCTATCTTTTTATCATGATTGAACCATTAAAAACTATTTTATAGTAATTGCTTAAAAAGAAAAAGGTTAGAAATATTACAAATTTTACTATGTAAACTTTACAAATTGATGTGTCATCAACTTAAGGAAAATGATACTGTACTATATTGACAGGTTGTATTTTCCGTGCTGGTGTCCAATCCGATACAAGTACACCTCTATTTCGTCTCGCTTAAATAGCGGATCATTTTGGCTTGTACCGCCCAATTTCGGCTATTCTGACCGAAAACACATTTCGGCCAGAAATACAATCTTCAGCACAAAAAAAAAATAAAAATAAAAATAAAAACAAGCAGTTCCATAGACACCGGTCCTTCACCACGACCAATGTTGGTCAACCAAGCACTTTGGGCAGATCCCTTAGCCTAAATCGGAGACCATCTTTGTTTACCTCTCTAGTGGTTGAAATTTTTTTTTTTTTTTTTTTTTTTTTTTTTTTTTTTTTTTTTTTTTTGAGGTACAGCGGCTTGTTATGTGATATGAGAAAGAGGCTAGGGTTTTGGAGTATTATATTATGTTTGCACTCTCTCTGGATGGTTGGATGAAATTTAAAGATAATCGTACAGCTGAAAATTTTTTTAGGGCTTATTCTTTTTTTTTTTTTTTAATTTTAATTTTAATTTTTTTTATATATAGTAGTTTGGGCTCATTAGTATTAGCACAAGGTGAATTGAGCTCTTGTTTGCTGAACTACCAACCAGCCCACCAATTTTTATCTTATCAAAAAAAAAAAAAAAAAAAAAAAATTAACCTCCCAAAAATTAACATTCAAGGAAAAGACTTTTTATTTTTATTTTTTATTTTTTATTTTTAAAGGAAAGACAAAACTAAGGAGAGAAGAAAACATATTGTTTTGATTAAGGATACTTTGAAAAGACATGCATTGGGCTTGGGTTATTGTATGGGTAAAAATTAAAATAAGATTTTTTTTTTTTTTTGATTGGTGCAATAACTAAGCAATTAAGTACATATATAAATATTATTTGGGGTTTTAAAAATATTAGCGATAACTTTAAAATGGTACACCGATATTAACTGTTATTGAAATATTTCGTTTTCTTGACCAAACCGAAGCGTCATTTGGTATGGTATTGACTCCTTTGCATCAGCCACAAAAAATAATTCAGACATTGACTTATAATGTTTTGAAATCAATCCATCACATTCATAGTCACATTAATTTGTAAAGATTATGTACTTTTTTTTTAGAAGGAAATGTTATATACTTTCATTTTTAGTCTCTTTAGCATTTTTAATAAAACAATAATTAAAAAATTTATTTATTATATCATTGATGTGACTAATTACATTCATGTCATGTTAGATTGCAAATCTTTTACCAGTATAATTGATAATAATTTTTGTATTTTTCTTACATAACTATTGTGAAATCATCAACATGATTTTATTGCATAAAATTTGCCAAACTGACATTTAAGACCATTCGTCACATGTGGAATATTATGATAAAAGTTTGTAAGGACTCGATTTATAATGACCCAAAAAGATATTGGGTTCGCACGTAAAAAAGTCCAAACAATATAATTTGTAGAGCGTGGGTGTTAAGAACTAGATTAACCTCCGTAGAATAAAAAGATTCAACCTCACATTTATTGATGGATCAGAGTTGATACAACAATCGGTTTTTCTTTGAAATCGATACAGTTCTTTTGTTTTTCACCTTTTCTTCTTGAGTCTTCTCTTTTTTCTTCTCTATCTTTTTCATCCCCTTCCTACATGCCCTCTTTTTCACCGCACAAATGTAGGTTGGGTTCAGGGGATCTCTTTCTGTCCCATCTAACTCCTTCTGGAACCTCTTTCTAGTAGCTGTAAGGTTGCTTCATCACTGTTCAGGCATCACTTCCACATTAATGTGGCCAGAGAGTTAGTTGAAAGACAATTAATGCGGGGGCAACTGTTACCGTAGATATTTGTTTGCTCTCTCTCTTTCCCACCTTTGGCCCCTTATCCCACCTAGAGTGGCGATGCAGCTCCGAGATGTGTTTGTCACCTGATGGCGTCCTGATTGTCCTCAGACTCGTATTGCCGAGAAGGGTTTTGTCCTCAGATGAATACTGAACTCCCCTTTCATGATATTCCCTCTTCCCTTCATTTGGTTACCCCTTTAATCTGATATGGGCCTCCTCGGGCAGGTTTGCCTCCTCGGATGGGCTATAGGCTCAATTAACTTGACTTTAATAGTTTTAGTGACCGACCAACCCCCACAAGGTTGAGTAATGATTAGGTATTTTTGAAGTATAGTTAATGCAGTAGTTTCATACTAAAAAACGCAAGCCGCCTAATACTATTACTAATTTTTTTTATATTATTTTATAAGCTTATGTAATATTTTAAAAAATTTACATTAAATGACTTACATTTATTGATGTGGAGTACAACAGAATCACTGTACTCTTAATGATTTTTCGTAAATGTCATTGAAGTTTATAAAAGTATTGCAATACAACTTTGTATGACTTTTGAAATATATATATATATATATATATATTTATATATATATATGTGGGGGGTAAAATCTGTCAATTGATGTTGGGCCGTAATTCATGTACCAAGCCCAGCCACGATAAGAAGAAAAGGCATGGACGTAGGATATCCCATCCCAACCATGATGGGTCGGGCCTGTTTAGGGGCGTCCGAGGAGGAGTACCTCCTCGGACTCGCCAATTAAGTGTCCAATTCGCACTCCATACCTGGCGAGAGGTCACCCAATACGAAGGAACAGTGCGTGACGTTCAGGAAGGGGGGCAACCACAACTGCCGCATTAAATGCCAAGGAACTACTTTTCCAGCCGCATTAATGTGGAAGGGACAGGAACGCAGAATCATCTTGGCCAGTGCAACTCACAGAAAAAAGGAAGGATGACCTATGGGACAGGCACTCAAGTGGAGGGTCAGGTGGTTGACAAGTGTAGGGACATGATCTTAGGAAGGATGCTATATAAGAGAAGGAGATCCCCATGGGAAGGGGATCGCAAGCAGAAGGAAGAAAAAGATAGAGAAAGAGAAAGGAGATAGAAGTATAAGAAACAGCCCCAGGGACCATTACTCCAATAGTTTGAAGGAATATCCTTACGTCCAACTGGTTGCATGGCTTGGTCGTAACTGCGTTTTCCTCTGTCAAAGACCTAGTTCTTTAACCTACTCTCTACAAATTCATTGTTGAGGGACTTTTGGGCCAGAATCACCCGCCTGTTGGGCCTGAGCCCCAAAATCGTGCCCCTACAATATATATATGAAATTATCAAATGACTATTTAATTTATTCTTTGCTTGTACAGTTGTACTAGACCAACTCCTAAGTCGCTCAATATCCCTCTTTCTTTTTTTTTTTTTTTTTTTTTTTTTTTTTGCATTTATCATTAATTTTGAAATATTTCTTTTAGTTGTCAAGTTTACAAAACTGTTTAATAAATTAGCATCTCGAGTCTTTGAAACTCGAGTTTAATGTGAAACTTGAGTCTCTTTGAAACTCGAGTCTGTGAAACTCGAGTTTCAATCTGAGGCGGAAGAAAAAATCCACGTGAAACTCGAGTTCCTTTATTAAAAAATATCGTTCAACTGGATTTCTTCATTTTCCTAGGTTTCTTCTTCTTTTATTGTTCGTTTTGGTACCCATTTATTCGAGACCCTTGTTGTTTGATTTTCGATCAATTTGGGCAACGACTAGCTAATCCCAAACCAAATCAGTCCACAACTTCATCATTAAGGTTGGGTTTGTTTGTTTGTTTGTTTGTTCGTTTTTTTTTTTTTTTGAGATGCTTTTCTTGTTTTTTTTTTTTTTTTGGTTTTTGAAAAAAATTTCATGTGGGTTTGTGATGTTCTGGGTTTCTTCTTCTTTGCTTTGCTGGGTTTCTTCTTCTTTGTTTTGTTGGTTTTCTTCTACTGGGTTTCTCTTCTTTATTCTGCTGGGTTTCTTCTCCTTCTTCATTCTTCTTCTCCTCTCTTCGTGGCTTTTTTCTTCTACATCGGATTTGAACTCGAGTTTGAAGGACTCGATTTTTGTCATTGATCTCAACCCTTTAACTATTGAGATGCTAGTTTGTTAAAATGTTTCCAAAACATGCCAACTAAAAAAATAATTGCTAACAATAATGCTACTCTGCAAATTACTCCCTCAATATCCTTTATGAGCAATTGTTAGTGTTCGATTTTAGACCTCTTAAAACACAACCAAATTAACCTAGTTAATTAGCCAAGTGATTACTTAGTCAAATTATCAAATCTAGGTTAACACAAATATATCATATCATTGTAAAGTGCGGAAAATAAAGAACACAACAATATGATAACCCAAGAAAACCAAACCGGTAAAAAACTTGGGGAGGATTTAACCTAACTATCCTCAAGGTAAAACTGAAACCGCTATGAAAGAATAGAAATTTACACAATAGCGACTTAAACCACTAACATCCTATTGCTACCTCGAGTAGGAAACTTACTACCATAACCACATGACAGCTACGAGTCCATGAACTACTTCTTTCTTGGATTTCCAACAAGTACAAGCACTCACACTTGTGTATCTTTAAGCTCTTGAAAGCAGAAACTGAATTGATCACCAAGCTCTTGACATCAATCTTGAGATTGGAAACTTTAAGTGTATATGAAGGCAAACACCTCTAAATCTCATAGAAGATTCACACACATAGCATAAAGAGCAACAAAGTCCTTAAAGAGCTTTTGGGTACAAAACCCTAAATACAAAAGAGGCACAAGAGGCACTCAAATCTCTCTCTAAAAAACTTAAAAAAAAAAACGTTTTAGGGTTTCCTTTATATATAGGAGTGTTTTACTTGAAACCCAATACGTTTAAGTAGAGTTTGGGCTGAATTGGAACACTGTAGAAAAATAAATCTACACGTGGTTCGATCGATTGATCCTTGTAGATTTAGTCCAATAAATTCTGCAATCACTCAATTCCAATTTTATAAATAAACATACTTTGAGCAAGCCTAAACCTAGATTTTATGTTTTGATCATGGTTTGCCAACATAATACAAATTGAAGTTCTGATACATTAGCTCCTAAAGTCTTAGAGCATAACAGTTAGGATTCTTTGAGTACGATCATGTGGTACTCCATACAAATAGAAGAAAGTCACATAATAAAATTTTAACATTTTCACACAATCTTTGAAGTATATGTCATATATATATATTTTAATTAATAGTTTAATTTTATTGATATGGAGTATTACTTCAGTTGTACTTCAATAGTATCTGATGCTTCATAGTAAAGATAATATAATAGAGAGAGTAGAGAATTTGTTGAATAAACATTTGAAAATGTGGCTTCTTGGATTAAATTTTGGTGAAAAGTTTGCTAACTGTTGAAGATGCGTAATTAAATTTATAAATCTAGCATAGGTATTAAATATTTCTAGTGAAAATTGAGGGCACTATTGTCTTCCAAAATTAATAAATTAGGTTCTTAAAATCAATTGCATTAGGAAGAGAATTAGCTTTTATTAGATGCTACCAGAACATCATACAAAGGTTCCGTTTGCTTCAACATAAATTGGTTTTTTTTTTTTTAATTATTATTTTTAACTCAATAATTACAAGTTCTTGTGGAGTGGGAGGTAAGGATCGAAGTTTAAATCTCTAGTAGAGAGTTTCACACACATATATATACTTAAATTATACTATAATAGGATTTCTATTTTAGATAAAAATAACAAAAATTTAGAAATATATATTTGTTTGTTTTCCGGTGTTTAGTTAGAAAACATTTTTTAATGTTTGGCTTGTATGAAAAAATAAAAATCATAAAGAGCTAAAACATTTTCAACCTTAAAAGATTGTGTTTTTCTTTCTTTTTCTTTTTCTTTTTTTTAAAAAAAATATTTTTTTATGGAGATTGTGTTTTTCTTGAGTAAAGGAAAATGATTTTATTTGAACAAGTTTTTCAATTGCTCCAAATGCCTAAATATAGGCAAAATATTATCCCAAAAAAATTAAATGTTACACACGTAAAGAAATGAGACCTAATATATATATTGCTAATGTGCTTTTTTTTGGGTGAATTGCTAATTTTCTTCTTTCCACCATTATATTTTATATATGCACCATCTTTTTAATGGGACCTAAATCTCTCTCTCTCTCACTTCAACATGTTGACATTTCTCACATACTTCTTTAGACACGAGGGCGTACGTAGTGCGCAGGTGGAAATCTATCATTCTCTTGTATATGTTTGCCCCGTAACTTTATACGCAGAGTAGTGTCTGATCCATTTTCCTTTTTTTTTTTTTTTTTTTTTTTTTTTTTTTTTTTTTTTTTTATGAAAAGAAAGAATGTGTAATTATCTCACATTACTTAAGAGAGTGTGTTGTGTGTAGTATAACTTACCCCATCTTCCCTTAAAAGTTACTATGACTTTTTAGTGGAGTTATGTTGTGCCTTTGTGTTAGAACCCATTTCTTTCTCCCTTGTACGTGTGTGTGTTTGTTTCTCAAAAAAAAAAAAGGAAAAGTTGGCCAGCCCTAATTTGCTTTAGAGTTAGAACTTAGTACTGCTCCTTTTAGGTTATATAAAAATCAAGGTTATATATGCAGGCTACAATACCTTGGCCCCTCGAAGAATTAATATCCTTACCTTAAATACATTTATTATGAGAATTGTTTAGTCTAGAATGAGATAAAGTTGGCACTTACTAGTCTAATTGCAACAAAGAACATACCAAAGAAAAGAAACTTTATGAAATTTTAGTAAAGAGATGCAGAGGTGCTTTCAGTGCTTTGAGCTTAATTTGTTTTCTCATAAGGGAATTTTTAATTTCCCTAACTTCTCAGGCAACTCAAAAGGTACTAAGAGCATTTTCATCAGGTGTGCCAAACACCAAAAAACCCTTCTCATGAGGTGTTCTATATCCTATAAATTTTGGCATACATGAACAGTACCGTTCCATTTTTGGAACGGTACGGACAGATGTGCTATAAAAAAAATACTTTTTTATTCTATTTTTCTCTCTTCATTTATGACTCTTTCTTCTCTCTCTTTCTTTTTCTTCTTTCTTTCTCCGCCTCACTTCATCTTCTCAGTTCATCTCTCTTCCTTTTTTTTTTTTGTTTTTGTTTTTTTTTTCCAGAACCTCCACCTCTCCCTTTTTCTTGCTTTTTTTTCCCCTTTTTTCTTTTCTATCACTTTCTTTGCGCCTTCTCTATCTTCTTCTTCTTTTTTTTTTTTTTTTTTTTCCCTCAGCTTAGGCCGTTGCCATTGAGATCGGCCATCACCGTAGAGTTCGGCCTCGCTAATGAGGCCGTCGCCATAGAGATCTCTGATTCTGATCTCCCTTTTTTTTTCTTTTTTCTTTTTTTTGGGTTCCATACGATTGTGATTATGGGTGAGTTGGTTCTTTTCAAGCTCTTTTTCTGGGATAGTTTTGTGTTGATTTTGGGGATTTTTTAAAAAGTAGTATTGGGTGGTGGTGGCGGTTGGTGGATTTTTGTTGGTGGTGGTGGGTTTTACCTGTGGGTGGTGGTGGCGGGCTATGCTTGGGTATGGTGGTGGCGGGTTGTGTTGTGTATCAGCGTATGGTGGGGTTTTGTTGAAGGTTTTGAGTTTTTTTTTTTTTTGGTTGTTGTTGTTGTTGTTGTTGTTGAGGTTTTTGGATTTGGAATTTGTTGGAGGACTGGTGATTGTGGTTGTAGCGGTGGTTCTTGGTTCTTGGTTGGTGGTGACTGTCGGGGCTGGTGTGTTTGTATATTGTTGGGTTTTGAGTAAATATATTATTTTTATGTGTTGTATATATTATTTTAATGTTTAGAATGAAAGAATAGAACATCTGATAAATGGTATATTGTAAAGTGATGTGGTAAAATAGTAAAGTAGACTTTTGATGTGTCAAAATGGCATTTTTTATGAAAGAGTTGATGAGAATACTCTAAGATGCCATATGAGCTTTTGCCTTTAAGTCAAATCAAAATCATACCATAATATGGGTACAAAATATGGACTCCGTTTTTTTATAATTTGGCGAGAATTCAGAAAAAAAAAAAAAAAAAAAAAAAAAAACCTTTGTTTTTTGGTCATATTCCTTCATTATAACAATATTGTTCAATTCTTTGCCATCAAATTTTTCTTGTAATATCGTGCTATAGTTGAAAACTTGAAAGTTATAAGTATTAGTTGACGATAAATTTAAGTGAGGTATTTTTTTTATATATTTAAATACAAATTAAATAATATTATGCTTAACTTTCTATATTATACATTTTTTTTTTCAAACTTGTAAAAACCAAACTTCTTACTTTTTAAAATGTAAAATTACTAATTCTATGTATTTGTATTTAACGTTTTGCTAATTACTTTTAAGAGTCATGTCAATCACTAAAATAATTGGAAGAACAACATTGAAAATGATGTCCAACATTATGGATGAATTTGAAATTTTTTTAAAATTTAAGGGACTGACATAATAAATGACCCAAACATAAACCGTGCAAAATGTGATTTGGTCTTAATGAAATACTTATAAGCTTTGAGAGGCAAATCAAATCAAATCAAAAAAATATAAGGTTTGAGAGGGTTTTATAAGCCATGCATATAAAACAAATTTAAGCAAAAAAAAAAAAAAAGGGGGTTTCTCTGCTTTTCCATCATGCTCACGAAGGTGAGGTGGGTGTGTATGTTTAGGACCACCAACTTCCTATTAAATAAAAAGAAAAAGAGAGAAAATAAAAGAAATAGGTCCACCAAGTTCCAATAAAAAAAAAAAAAACTTCCTATATGTAGGTTACAAGATACGAATTCTAATAATTGTCAATTGAAATTTTGTACTAATATTGGATGCGACTTATCTCTTGTCAAGGAAGTACTGGTAGTCTTGTAGATGCCAAAGCTGCACAAATGATGCAATGCCATTTACTTAGATATATATATGCGACTGCAGATTCTCTCAGTGACACTGTTGCGTAGTTGCTAAAGCTGCGCAAATGATGCAATGCCATTTGCAAATTTAGAATCTTTTATTTAAGTGGTATTACTTAGACAGCAATTGCAGATTCTCTCTAAAGCTGCACAAATGATTACTCTGTGTTGAACTCACTGAACTAGAATGACCTTTAACCCTTTTTTATTTATTTATTAAAAGTAAGAAATTTTATTAGAGAAACAGCCTCAGCCAGATACGAACTAACTAGTCCCAACCTCCAAGAAATAACTTCAGCAAAGCTCGAAGGACCAAAAGCCAAATTAGTTTATCCATTCACAGAATTCCTTTTATTGACCTACTTACTAATTCATGGGCAGCTCTATTAAGAGGACCAACAGATTGAAGAGAAGTTGGGAAAGCAATGACTAAATTCTAGCGATTTGAAATCACACCCACCTACCAACCCAAGTTTCTAGCTATTTCAGTTGGTGAAGTAAGCATGATGCTTCTTGCTTCACCACTTTTCACAATCTACCCCAAATTTCCACATTTGGGGTCGTTTCCTTTTCTTTTGTGGTCCGAATCATTATTCTGTGAAGAAGTGCGAATCTAATTGGACTTGGATGATCACAAAACTGAGGAGACTACAATTAGTGAGAATATTTAAGAGTGAGAGACAAGTATTATTATTTTCCCCAGTTAGAAGAGATCTAATACAAACATAAAGCCTCCTTATCCAATATAAGCAAATTCTCCACCACATGCCATGGGTGATCAAAAACAACAAAAATACAGTGAAAACCAAATCCAAATTTGACAAAAGCATTAGTACAATGGTGGCGTATGTGCTCAATCCAAGTTCTCGGGATAGTCTTCAATAGTTTCTTGAAATCAGAGAGTAATAGTTCCAATGAGAGATTAACTACTTCATACGGTAATAGGCTTCATAGACTAAACTTTTTTTTTTTTTTTTTTTGACTGTCTTCATAGACTAAACTTGAATACAAAAAGTTGTAATAAATCATGAGTACTACAAAAAATTGACCTATATTAATATACCAGTGTTCATATAGGATTGAGGTTTTAAAAAGTAGTATAGATTTAACAAAAAAATTAATCAGCTAATAAACTTAACTTTAGAGCTTTCTCAAAACAAAAAAAAAAAAAAAAAAAAAAAAAAAATTATTTAGAGGTCCAAAATCATTTTGACCCAAAGGTACTATATGAAGAATGGTACTAATTAAGTCACAGAAGCTAGTCATTTGACTCATTTTACAAAGCAAACGAGTATGGCAAAAACTAGGGTCATTGTGGGCGTAATAACCTGCAGTTTGATTACAGGTATTATATAAGGAGAAATGTTAATTAATGCTAGAAGCTATTTTTAGAAACATTTTTATTGAGAGAATAATAAAATAATAAATGTTATTGACAGTTTTTTATATCTCTCATACAAATTTTATTTTGGTTTATTAATAATTACTTTAAGGACATTTGTTAACATGATTTTTATGTTAGACTGCTCAAATATATTGCAATGTCCATGATTCCTGGGAAAAGAATCGTAACTATTTTGACAAAGTTCTCATAAAGAGATTAAAAAATGTAGAAATATAATGAAATTATGTCCAATCCAATAGATCCAACAATGAAGAATATTGATTTATTTTTGACAAACATAGGGTCCGTTTGGTACATGTGTTTAAAAAACAGTTTTCATTTTTTTAAAAATATGTGTAGGTAAAAAAGTGTTTAAAAATATGTGGTGGGTCTTTTTGTGGTTAAAGTGGGCTAAGCTGCCTCCTGCGGTATTAGGCCCGAGTATTCTGAGTAAGGGAGTTGAGACCAGTCCAACTGCAACTCAATTTGGTCCGGCTTGTGCGCAAACTATGTCTCGTCTGCTAGGAGCACGCTTACGGCGGGCAGAACATGGTGCTTATCCTTTGTTTCTGCCGCAGAAATAACTTTTTTCCAGTTTCTGCTGCAAAATGAATTTTTCTCCAGTTTCTGCCGCAAGACTGACTTTCTTTGCTATGTAGCAAAACTTTCTACTGTGCAATAAAGCTTCCTGCTGTGCAACAAAACTTCTTGCTATGCATTAAAGCTGTCTGCTGTGCTCTAAAGTTGTCTGCTGTGCTTTAAAGCCTTCTGCCGTGTAGTAAAACCTTTCGCAATGTGAATGACTACTCTTCATTTTTACTGCAGAAATTATTTTCTACTTCCAGCACATAAACAAATCTAAAGCCCAAAGAAAATACCCATCAAACAAATGTTAGTTTAAATGGGTTAGCATATTCTCAAATATATATATACACATATGAGTATATATAATTATACGTATTCACATATACATATATAAAATATATTTTGCAGAACATGAGAAACAAGATATATGTATATATATACTTATGGCAGCATAATGATTAGTTTGTGTCAATAGTGAAACACGTAATAACAAATAAAGAAGAAAGCTTCCGCAGAAAAGGTTTAGCTAGTATAATAGCTAACACAGTACATATAATGAAAATGTGCTACAACAGAATAACTAGTACAAAAGTAAAGATACCACAGCAGGACAATTGATGCAGTAGACGTGATAAAAACATGCTACAGCAGGATGACTAAATACAGTAGATATAATTTATAATGAAATAAATTAAATATATTTGCAATCAAAATCATGTATTGAATCTTCCCATAGGATAAGTAAACCAAGAAAGAACCCAAACACCAACTTAAACAACCTTGTCATAGGCTTTTGCCATCAAAGTTGTGCATTTTGGAGAATAGGCCTAAATGACTACTAGCTATTACTTTTGGGGACATCAAAGAGTGGGTTTGCTAAGAGGGAGGGAAAAGATGGTCTATTGATGCATGACCTTATTCCTGCCGTATTTTCTCTCTTTGTTTTACCACTTTCTTTCTTTCTCTACGTTCTTTCCTTACTCTTAGTTTTTTATTACTCTCCTGCCGTGTGTTGTTCCCCATTTGTGGTCTTTCCTTTTCCTGGGTCCCTCTCTCTAGGCGCTTACTACTCTCTTACCATGGGTTTTCCTCCCTTAAGTGCTTTCCTCCATTGGGTCTCTCTCTTTCGATGTTTTTCTCTCTTCTCCTGTTTTTCCTTTTCTTCCTCTGTTTTTTCCTACTCCATCCCCCTTTTTTCTGCCTAGTTATCTTCCTTTTATAGCAAACTGATTCAATGGGATTTCTCCCTTTTACCCCTAGGGCTTCACCAACTGTTTTTGGTTTGTTGTGGGCATTCTTTCAAGATTATCCACTCACCCATTGGTTGCCCAGACCACTGCCATTGTTCAGTTCATGTCTGCTGCACCACTACCCATCTCACAACAAAATTCTCTTTTGTTTGTTCGTGCTGTATACCTCTACCTCACTACCTAGCTCTATGGCATGCATCAGATGATCCCAACCATTTATTACTTCTTTTGGGTAAGATACCATCCCAGCAAGATATCTTTCCCAAAAGAAGTTATGGTAGGAAACCAAATATAGACCCCCTTTTCCCCCCACCACCAAACCACGCCCTCTGAATCCTTTTAACCGTGGGCCCACCTCCCTTGTATTGGCTGGGTACAGGTTGGTGGTGCCCTGGCCCTTTTGTGCTTGCTCTGCTATCTTTTGTGTTTGCCTCCCACGCCGTTTTTGCCGTAGCAAATTAGCTTTGTTTTGGTCTGCTGCGTGTTTTGTCTTATTTCTTCACGCGTTTTCTGCTACGTTTGTTATTTTCCTTTGGTTTGGCTTTTCTTTCCTTCACGTGATTCCTGCTGCTGACACTTCCTGTCGTTCCTTGTTTCTTTTCATCGTGCTTCTTCATA
Source organism: Quercus robur (assembly GCF_932294415.1). Classification (NCBI taxonomy): domain Eukaryota; kingdom Viridiplantae; phylum Streptophyta; class Magnoliopsida; order Fagales; family Fagaceae; genus Quercus; species Quercus robur. Next base: position 30,612,521 of record NC_065536.1, on the reverse strand, counting down.
TCAGTTTTCACGCTTATCCTTTTATACAAAAGAATTTGGGCCTTTGTGGGCCAGATAATGTTGACTGGATCAAAAGGGTCTTGGGCCCAATTTGTCTTTGTCTGTCGAAGTCATTCTGCCAGGGAACTGTATTATGCAGCAGATTTGTATTATGCAGCAGATCTGTATTCTGCGGCAGATTTGCGTTTTGTTATAGATTGCTTTGCCTTGGATTTCTTTCTTTGGACCTCGCTTGCTCTTTGGTCTTCTTGGTGGGCCTTTGGGCTTTACTTTTTCATTGGGCTTTCTTCCTCATGGATTTTTGGATATGGATTTGCGAAAATGGGCATCAACATTCAGCCGCTTGAGCATATGGATTGCTCCTGCAATTCGTATGCGAAAACTCATGCAGTTTTCTTTCGCAGGTTGTTTCACAACTCTTATGCGAATGCTTCTCTTCTTTTCTTCACGGGCCTGTTGTTTCAACCTTTACTCTCCTTAGGCAAATCATTCTCTTTCTTTCTGTAAATTCGTGACCCTCCAAGGGTAGCTAAAAATAAGTTTCTCTTCATGTGGGTGGTGGTTTTGTTGCTGTCACCCAAAAGCAAGCTTGTTGAAAACTTTGCCTCTCTTTATCCCAATTGTTTCTGATGATTGCCTGTATGTTATTATTTGACTTGTGCCTGCTAGGCCTCTTTGGGCCTGCTGTATGCTTTCTTTTTGCTAAATTCCATTAGCCCAGGACTATCATTGGGCTTGTACTATGCTGTTTCGGGCTTTCTTGTCCCATTTCATCGCTTTTGGGCTCCTTTGTCCCATTTTATTCTTTTGGGCATCCTCGGCCCGTTTCATCACTTTCGGGCTCCTTTGTCCCATTTGTTTTCCCTTGGGCGTCCTGGGCCCGTTTGCTTTCCTTGGGCTTCCTCAGCCCTTTCGCAAACTTCGCATTACCATGGGCTTTTACTAACTTCATTGGGCTTCCCCGGCCCAATTTCCTTATTCTCATCATTGGGGCTCATGGGCTTGCCATCAACCCCTTACTTTCTTTGTTTTCATTACTTTGGGCCTGCCGCGGCCTATTCTCACTTTTTCACATCATATACTGCCCATGATTTGCTTTTTCTCTCTTTCTGGGCTCCTTTAGGCCCATTTACCTCTTCAAGACCCATTTGTTTATCTCATGGGCCTGTGATCCATTATGTCTGCCATTCAGGCTTAATGGTTTTCTTCTCAATTTAATAACTCTTTTCTTCCCATATTGTTGGGTTTTTTCTTGCTATTGAGCCCCCTTGCCAAAGTGGGCATCAACACTACCCTCATTCAAAGGGATTGTCAATGATGATGATGTGTGCATCCTTTTCTTCTTCATCATTCCCTTGCTTGTTTCTTGGTTTGCTTCTTGGAAATTTCTTGTGATCTTGGACTTCTGCAATGGTACTCATTTCTTTATGTTTGCGGCAATTTGTATACTTATTTCTTCATGTTTCTGCAGTAGCACGTACTCATTTCTTTGCTTTTGGGGGACAAATACTCATTTTTCTTCTTCCGCAAAATATGTAGACACTTTTTGCTGCAATACATGCACTTATTTCTCCTCGTTAATACACCTCTTACTCTGCTTCTGCTAAAGCAGCATCTATACTGTAGGAAGTGAAGGTTGTGGCAGATTCTGCGGCAGAAGAATTAGGCTTGACCGCTTTAGCTAACTTACTTTCCCCACGTATTCCTTAGTATCATCTCTTCATTCTTCCATAAGTGTAGTTGCTCTCTAAGAATGGTTGGAAGACACAAATGCCGTGGAATCCTTTCTTGTTGGGTTCTTCTTCATTATGGTGTTCCACATCTCTGTTGAATGCTCAAAATTGGCTCTTTGGATTCTTTGACTCTTCTTTCTCTTGCCAACTTCGCAAATAGCACTTTGTGGAGCGAGGATCCTTCTTATGGTCTTCATTTTTCTTTTTCTTTTAGCCACCTAAGGTTGCTTTACTTCAGCCTTCATTCATTCTCTAAAAATAGAGAAAGTGTTGTCTTCTACTATCTTTGCATCTAAGCCAATGACTGAAAAGAGTTTCATCAAAATAGTTTTGCCACATTACTTTCTTCAAGTAGAGTTCTTTCACAAGAGGAAAGCTTCCTCTAAGTGTGTAGATCAAAGGGTGGCTTCACTCCCTCTTCTTGTGCCTTCTTCTTCTCTTTGCATTCACATATCTTCATTTCTTTTGCTCAAAACAAAGCATAGGGCTTGCAAGTCCTCATCATAGTAGAGTACTCTTTCATTTGTTGATAATACTTTCTACCGTGTTGAAGAACACACATATTCTTTGCCAGGATGAAGTTTCTACAGAGAAGGATGTTGGATATTGTAGAAAGGCAAGTTTCTTTCAGTGATGATGTATTTATGGAAGACCTCCTTATTTAGAGCTACTACTAACATGGGCAAATGTATTGTTGCAATAGTAGAGAACCTTTTAGCCCCCAAGATCATCAATACTCTTGTACCTTTGCTGTTTGCATTGCGAGCTATTTCTGATTCTGCCATAAATACTGGTTCTGCTGCAAAATTGATCTTTTTGCAGAAGTGACTGAGTTTGCCACTCATTTTAAGGCGCCTACAAGTGGTGCCACTATAGATATTTTTCCAAGGGGAAATGAGGATGCTTTCATGAGAAATCTTCACTTTCTAAACACTTTCTTTGTCATTCTGCCACAACAACTATTGATTCCTTTGTGTTTGCTTTTTTTCTTCTTTAACATATTCTTCTTGTCATTCTGCCACAGTCGCTGTTGGTGAGGATATCACTGCCTCTTTGATGAAAAGGCATAGATGTTGTGAACTAAATCTTTTACTCTGTTGTAGTCTTCCGCAGATCTTATTTCTCCCAATTCTTCTTTCTCATGTTGCTAAGCTTAGCAGTGTCTTTCCAATTCTTGTGGAAGGTGGTCTGCCACTGAGGGTGTTGCTAGAAAGATGTTTGGATTTCATCATTGATTTCCACCTTTTGTTTCTGCTATGAATTCCTTTGTCGCTCAGCTTTTCTGCGGAGCACTCTTAAAGCCTTAAAGTCTCATGAAGAGCATCTATTTTCTGCTGTAGTACTTGTTGGTTCACCTATACATATGTTTCTGCTGGAGTGCTTGTAGGCCTCCTCTTCCTACTTCCTTTCTTTGGTTCTTTGACATTTGCACAAGGGTGGTAGAATTTCTTCATGGATTCACTATTGCGTAGACTTTGTATTGTGTGAGAACTTATTCTCTAATTCATAGTTAATGCTTCTACAAAAGATAGATGATGTTGTTGCTTTATCATTGACTAGAATGTTATTGAACCATGGCAGGCTGCAACAAATTGCACGGGTGTTGCACTATGCCATATCATGAAGTTTGAAGTTGCTACAGACCAAGTGGTAGATGGATGTATACTTGCTGAAGCGCTTCAATTAATACTTATTTCATGGTGGGTAATGTTGCTGTTGCATATTGACACTCTAAGCGCTTTGTGGCAGGCTTTCTAAATCTGCTGCAGAATGGGCCTTTGCCCCTCAGCATATGAGATAATTGGATGAGTCCTTAGCTTTTTGAAGAAGGCTTTTCATATTTTCTATGGAATAAGATAGCCCCCGGTATGTGAGAATGAGTCCTTAGCTTTCTGCAGAAGGCTTTTTGTATTTGCTGCAGAATAATACAGCCCCCAGCATATGAAAATAAGTCCTTAGCTTTCTGTGGAAGCCTTCCCAAATTTGCCGCAAAATGAGACTTAGCCCCCCAACATGTGAGACAATTGGATGGGTTTGATGTCGCTTTCTCTTGGTGTTGATGCTCCATCATGCGGTTTGTGCATTTTCTTTGGCTTCGTTCCACTGCAGGCACAATTGCTTCCCAAGTACCTTTTGCTACATATGATTGTGGCTATAACTTTTCTGCAGATTCTTTCCAAAGACTTGCGATCATGGCTCCTTTGCGGGTTTGATTGAGTGTAGCCCCCACTATGGGCTTCTGCCAAGAGCTCACAACCATGGTTCCTTTGCCAGCTTTTAGCCAAGATTCCATGACCACGACCCCCTTTTGCTGGCTTTTGCTACTAAGACCCATATTCCTTGGGTTTCTTCTTCGCTTGCTTTGAGTATGGGCATATTTAGATGGAGCTTGCTTCTTGCTTCATGGTTGGCTAGTAATAGCCAAAAGTCAACGGCTTCTAATATAGAATTTTCTCATGACGTACCCACATCTTTCTAGGACATCATGCTTCTTTATTCTTGTGGCAGAATGCCCTTGCAGCAGAACACCTTCAATAAAAACCATGTAATAGTTTTCTGTAGCAAGAAGATAAGCAACTCTATTCACGACAGAATGTGTGTCAGCAATTGTTCTTGCTATTTCCCTCTTGTACACAAGTTAAAAGAAGGAGCTTTGAGTTTGTCATTGTCGCAAAGTTCTTCTAGGATGAGACATGGGTATCAATGAGCTTCATAACTTGAAAAGTGATGGTGGAGTTGCGCAGTACAAGTGATCTGATACATTCTTTCTTAGAAATATCATAAAGATCATGATCATTAATGCCACTCTAGGCATAAATCCTCTGAGGTGCTTCAAAGAAAACTTCTCAACTCTTCAAGGTTGTTGAATCGATTTGCTAGACCCGATAATGGACAAAGCGCAGTTTGCAAGCAGCTTGTAGATTTGGGCTTCTTTATGGAGAGTACGTAATAATTGAATGATTGGCTTCATTCCAAGGTCTAGATTTAATTTGGACACTAGTAGCTTGAAAAAGGACTCCATTATGCAAAAAGTAATGTTGCCAACCTCCTAAGCTTGTATCTTTCATTGTGCTTTTGCGGCAAAATACCTTTTGTCAAGTACTGCATGAATAGGCTTCTCCAATCCTCGCTGGTGAACACAGCATAACTTTCCTCTCTGTCTGCCGCGAGTTGGCAGGTCCTACACTGGGTTTGGACTTGATCTGCATCTTTACCCATACTTGGCCAGTAGAACCCTGCCCTTTGAAGTTTGTGGTAAAGGCTGACCTCCCCGCAGGATCCGCAAGTCTTGTCGTGTACTTCCTTCAATTTTCTCTGGGCCTCCTCTTGCCCTATGCATCTGGACAAGACCCTACCTGGCATCCTGTGGTACAACTCCTCTCTCACCAGGACGTAGTCTTTTAGTATCTTTAATTTTGCGGTGCCTTCTCCTCTCATCAAGACTTCCCTTATGGGGATCCACCAATCCCCTTCGCATTGTTCCTCCCGAAACCTTTCCTTCAACACCTTAATAATGGATTCTTTCATTTTGTTGACTTCTATCCTGGTACTATCCCCTTCGGAAATTATTTGCGACCCCAGTGCGGCTAATGCATTCGCAAATCGGTTTTCGTTCCTTGGAGCATGCTTTATTTCGAAGGTTGAAAACTTTTCTTCCATCCACTGGGCCATTGCTCAATATGGGGCTAGGCTGGGCTCTTTTAAGGAGAAGCTTCCCTTGGTCTAGCAGACGACTAGGTTCGAATCACCCAATACCCTTAAATGTTTGACTCCCATTTCAAGAGCCGTGGCTAGCCTGGTTAAGTAGGTTTCGTATTTTGCCGTATTGTTAGAACAGGGAAATTCTAACTTGAATGAGAGCACCACAACCTTGTCTTCTTCATGATAGAAAACTACTCCTACTCCTTCTGATTGGGTAGTAAAAGACCCATCAAACTTCATCACCCATTGCTCTTTAATTTCTTCTACCATAGCCACCTCTCCTAGGACTTCATCATCTAGCGGGAATTCTTTTTCTCTTGGGAATTGAACCAGCAAGTCTGCTATAGCTTGGCTCTTTACTGCTTTGGGCGTTCCCGTTTTCAAGTCATATTGTGACAATTGTAGCAACCACTGGGATATTCTACCGATGAACAATCCGCATTTTTGGGATTCTGCTGTGAAATATTCTGCCACTGAACATTCTGAAATTCAGCAGATTCTGTTGTAAATAATCTGCAGAGAGATCTACATTCTGGCTTCTGAAATTTTCTGCTATAAAATATTCTGCGAACAAACATTCTACACTTCTGAAATTCAGCAGATTCTGCTGTGAACAGTCTGCCGAAGGACCTGTACTTTCTGCTACGAAATTTCTACGGACAAACATTCTGCACTTCTGAAATTCAGCAGATTCTGCTGTGAACAGTCTGCCAAAGGACCTGTACTTTCTGCTACGAAATTTCTACGGACAAACATTCTGCACTTCTGAAATTTAGAAAATTCTGCTGTGAACAGTCTGCCGAAGGATCTATACTTTCTGCTACGAAATTTCTGCGGACAAACATTCTGCACTTCTGAAATTCAGCAGCTTCTGCTGTGAATAGTCTACCAAAGGATTTGTACTTTCTGTTACGAAATTTTTGCAAAGGGACATTTTGCACTTCTGGAAAAGTTTGCTGAAGGATACTTCATGGAGGAAATAGTTATTCGCAACAGTATAGCAATGATGAAAGTTTTCCTTTGGCTACCATAGCTTCATTTTTTGTTTCTAGCTTTTGGTTCTTGAGAGGAAGTAGAGCTAGAATCATTAGGATGAAAAAAATGATTGAAACCTTGTGAGGGAATGAAAGGATTTTTCTCCTCTAAATGCTGAACCCAAAGGTGGAGATGGAGAGAGTTTAGAAAGCTTCTAGTGTTTCCTCAAAAGAAATGAGAGCAAAAAGGTGATAAATAGCTTAGAAAGCTTTTAGGAGAGCTGCATGTTTGAATAAGTGGCTTGCCACATGTCTCACATGCATGATAAGGAGAACAAGTGGCATCTAAAGGATAGGACCAAATATTGTAAAGGCCATCTATTGTAGAGTTCTCAGGGTATTTTTGTTGTAGAACTCTATGGTGTTACAGTGATATTTTTCTATTTCATTTTGCTCATGATACTGCTCTGTTTTAACGTTGTTGTGTTTTGCTACAGATTTCTGCTACAGTACTGTCCTGCCGTAACGCTGCAACATTCTACCACAAAATTTTGCTACGGTACTATCCTGCTGTAACGTTGCTTCATTTTGCCACAGAATTCTGCTATGGTACTGTCCTGCTGTAACGTTGCTGTATTCTACCACAGAATTCTGCTACGGCACTGTCCTGCTATAACGTTGCTGCAATATTCTGCCATAGAATTCTGCTATAGGACTGCTATGACATTTTGGATACTTTCTTGAGAGTATAGCTTGAAAGGTTCAAGAACATCTACATGTCTTGCTTTGGTAAGGACTTGGAAACATGTTTGCGAGGGAGAAATATCTCATTCTCCCCATCTTGATCCCAACTCCCCAGTGGAGTCGCCATTTTAATGTGGTGGGCCTTTTTTGTGGTTAAAGTGGGCTGAGCTGCCTCCTGCGGTATTGGGCCTGAGTATTCTGAGTAAGGGAGTTGAGACCGGTCCAGTTGCAACTCAATTTGGTCCGACTTGTGCGCAAACTATGTCTTGTCTGCCAGGAACACGCTTATGGCGGGCAGAACGTGGTGCTTATCCTCTGTTTCTGCCGCAGAAGTAACTTTTTTCCAGTTTCTACCGCAAAAGAAATTTTTCTCTAGTTTATGCCGCAGGACTGACTTTTTTTGCTATGTAGTAAAACTTTCTACTGTGCAATAAAGCTTCCTGCTGTGCATTAAAGCTGTCTGCTATGCTTTAAAGCTATTAGCTGTGCTTTAAAGCCTTCTGTCGTGCAGTAAAACCTTTTGCAATGTGAATGACTACTCTTCGTTTTTACTGCAGAAATACTTTTCTACTTCCTGCACATAAACAAATCTAAAGCCCAAAGAAAATACCCATCAAACAAATGTTAGTTTAAATGGGTTAGCATATTCTCAAATATATATATATATATATATACACATATGAGTATATATACTTATACGTATTCACATATACATATATAAAATATATTTTGCATAACATGAGAAACAAGATATATGTATATATATACTTATGGCAGGATAATGATTAGTGTGTGTCAACAGTGAAACAAGTAATAACAAATAACGAAGGAAGCTTCCGCAGAAAAGGCTTAGCTAGTATAATAGCTAACACAGTACATATAATGAAAAGGTGCTACAGCAGAATAACTAGTACAAAAGTAAAGATACCACAACAGAACAATTGATGCAGCAGACGTGATAAAAACGTGCTACGGCAGGATGACTAAATACAACAGATATAATTTATAATGAGATAAATTAAATATATTTGCAATCAAAATCATGTATTGAATCTTCCCATAGGATAAGTAAACCAAGAAAGAACCCAAACCCCAACTTGAACAACCTTGTCATAGGCTTTTGCCATCAAAGTTGTGCATTTTGGAGAATAGGCCTAAATGACTACTAGCTATTACTTTTGGGGACATCAAAGAGTGAGTTTGCTAAGAGGGAGGGAAAAGATGGTCTATTGATGCATGCCCCTATTCCTGCCGTATTTTCTCTCTTTGTTTTACCACTTTCTTTCTTTCTCTACGTTCTTTCTTTACTCTTAGTTTTTTATTACTCTCCTGCCATGTGTTGTTCCCCATTTGTGGTCTTTGCTTTTCCTAGGTCCCTCTCTTTAGGCGCTTACTACTCTTTTACCATGGGTTTTCCTCCCTTAAGTGCTTCCCTCCATTAGATCTCTCTCTTTCAGTGTTTTTCTCTCCCCCCCTGTTTTTCCTTTTCTTCCTTTGTTTTTTCCTACTCCATCCCCCTTTTTTCTGCCTGGTTACCTTCCTTTTATAGCAAATTGATTCAATGGGATTTCTCCCTTTTACCCCTAGGGCATCACCAACTGTTTTTGGTTTGTTGTGGGCATTCTTTCAAGATTACCCACTCACCCATTGGTTGCCCAGACCACTGCCATTGTTCAGTTCATGTCTGCTGCACCACTACCCATCTCACGACAAAATTCTCTTTTGTTTGTTCCTGTTGTATACCTCTACCTCACTACCTAGCTCTATGGCATGCATGAGATGGTCCCAACCATTTATTACTTCTTTTGGGTAAGATACAATCCCAGCAAGATATCTTTCCCAAAAGAAGTTACGGCAGGAAACCAAATATAGACCCCCTTTTTCCCCCACCACCAAACCACGCCCTCTGAATCCCTTTGACCGTGGGCCCACCTCCCTTGTATTGGCTGCATACAGGTTGGTGGTGCCCTGGCCCTTCTGTGCTTGCTCTGCTATCTTCTGTGTTTGCCTCCCACGCCGTTTTTGCCATAGCAGATTAGCTTTGTTTTGGTCTGATGCGTGTTTTGTCTTATTTCTTTACGCGTTTCCTGCTACGTTTGTCATTTTCTTTGGTTTGGCTTTTCTTTCCTTCACGTGATTCCTGCTACTAACACTTCCTGGTGTTCCTTGTTTCTTTTCATCGTGCTTCTTTATATTAGTTTTCACGCTTATCCTTTTATACAAAAGAATTTGGGCCTTTGTGGGCCAAATAATGTTGACTGGATCAAAAGGGTCTTGGGCCCAATTTGTCTTTGTCTGTCGAAGTCATTCTGCCAGGGAATTGTATTATGCGACAGATCTGTATTATGTTGCAGATCTGTATTCTACAGCAGATCTGTATTCTGCGGCAAATTTGCATTTTGCTATAGATTGCTTTCCCTTGCATTTCTTTGGACCTCACTTGCTCTTTGGTCTTCTTGGTGGGCCTTTGGGCCTTGCTTTTTCATTGGGCTTTCTTCCTGTTGGGCTTTTGGATATGGATTTGCAAAAATGGGCATAAACAAAAAATATATAATATTGTTTAAAAACTATTTTTGAATTCGCGTATAATTTCAATAATATTAATTTTAAAAGACACTGAGAACAAACTAGCACGCCTTATGCACTTGTAGGTTTGTGCAGAAATGACAAAGACATGACTCGCGACTTGCCCTTTCCAATGTGCTTGTGCATGTGATCATGGACAAGAGATAGAGGAGGATCCGTGAATGTCAAAAGGCTAAAAAAAAAAACAAATCATTTGCTCCACCCTCTCTTTTCACATGTTTAAGGCTCCATTTGGTTGGAGTGAAAATAGGAGGGATGAAAAATGAAGAGAGGAAAACAGGAGAGAAAATGATGTTTTTCGTTATTTGGTATAGGAGAAAAAACACAGAGGATGGAAAATGTTGAAGAAAAAAATCCACCCGGGCCAACAAATTTTTTTCCTCTCAATTTGGGAGGAAAATTGGGAAGAAAAGAGAGAAAGAGGGGGGGGGGGGGGGGGGGCTTAACACTTAAATTACATATTTACCCCCTCCTTGGAGTGTTATGGGAACTTGCATGCTTGACTTGTCAGTCAGGTCCTTGACTCCTTGTCTTTTTTTTTTTTTTTTTAAATTCTTTTCTTTTGTGTTCATACAACACCCTTTCTTTTTTCAATTGTTTTGGTTTTTATTTTTTTTGAAAAAAATGTTTTGGGTTCTTGAACTTCTTATCCTCTTTTTATTTTAGTGTTTTAATGAAGAAATCATTAATACATATTTTTTAATAAAATATAATGTAACTTTATACAAACTTTATTTTCTATCCTCTCACTTTTCTTCTCAACCAAACAAAAGAGTTTTCCATCCCTCCATTTTTTCTACCCTCCCAACCAAACACATACGAGAGAAAACTAAATGTTTTCTATCTTTCCACTTTTCTATCCTCTCTCCATTTTCTATTCTCTCACTTTTCCACTCTCCCAACCAAACAGACCCTAAGTGTAATGTTCTTTATTATTTATTTATTTATTATTATATTATTATTATAGGTGCCAGTCCTAGATACACTACTCAAGTTTCTTGTTTGCTTGGATTTACAGTCCTAAACGAATTGGGTTGTTTATGAAAAATTCAAACTCAGAAAAACTTCTTTATATTTATATATCTAACAAATTAATCAAGTTCAAGTCTAATTTTGTATTCAACTATTGTTGGGGACGTTTTGCAACAAGGGCAAAAATCATGAGAATGACCTAAATTTCCCTTGAGTTATTTAGAAGTGATTATTTGTGAAAAGTATTAAACCCAAAATTTCAAGATTTAGTGAATAAAGGCTATTGGTGCTTTAACTAGACAGAAATCAAAATGCTAACAACAAAATGTTGAAAAATTTATAAAAACACAATAGGTCCGAAACTTCGACTTACAGTTAGCAAGAAGAGGAAATTGAGTGATGTTGTGAGAAAGAGAGGGAAGGTTCCCTTGTACCCATATTTCCACCACCAAACTTCGAAATTGTGAGAATGTTAGCTGGTTGAATGGACTTTTGCTTTAAAGTTTTAGTTCTAAGGGTAAAACATGGTTCTCTTTTGTTATGAATTTGTTTTGAATCTGATTGTGAGCTTTTATATTGAGTTTTGGGTGCCCTTAGTGACTGGATTTTGGTCAATAAAAAAGGCTTTAGACCCCACGGTGTTAAACAAGTAGTAACCTTCGAGTTTGCTTTTGTTTGGATAAAAGGAATGCTTACTTTTGTCATCATTAAGGAAAAAGGCTTGACTAAACCCTCATTGGCTCTCCCTTTTTAGTTGTTTCAGACCTTTGGGAGGCTCACCTAAGTGAGGGCTAGCAACTGAAATTGGCAAATGAGAGCCAGCTATGTTTAAGGGCAAAAATGGGTTAGGGAAGAAACTTTGGGCCACAGTCAGCCAGAGAATAAAAGTTGTTTTAAGGTAGAATTTTCAGGTACAAGACCTCATACATGAGTCTGAGATACTACTAGTGTCCTGTGTCCATTTGGTAGCATGCATGGGCTGGACTCATGCAAAAGGTTCAAAAGAAACCAACTCATATCCTCCAAACCACAGTTTCTCAATTTCCCCCAATATATAGCATGGGCTTAGGTCATGCTTAAAAGAATAAAATAAAATATAATACATAAATTGAGCCCACAAGGAAGTCAAACTTGGTTGAATTGGACTTGTAGAAAATATGTCACAAAAATGGGTAGTAATAACTATTAAACAAGGTGAGTTTCAATGTAATAATGTACTTGTAAACAAGTTTGTGAGTATGAGCGTTGATTAATTATGCATAATATTATATTTTTATATGTATAAAAATTTAAAATATACTTATATAAACTTGAGATTGAATTATGTAAGTAGTAAATAAGTTTATAAGATATCAAATTATATATATATATATATATTTTTTTTTTTTAACCTCAAGATATTGATTTATTACTTGTAATTTATTGATAATGTAAATAGTCTGTTTTGTAGTAAAATTATATTTTATTTTAATGATACAAGTTCGAAGAAAATGAATTTTTTTTTTTACAAGTTTATGAAAAATTCATTTTTATCTAATGAATTGAAATAATATAATTTCAATTATAATTTAATTAATTATTAGCATGGTTTTTGAAGAGATAATTTTTTTAATCATAGTATTTACTATATATAAGAAAAGAATAAGTTAAACAAGTAGTTTGTAAACAATTTCGAGCTTGTTCGACAAGAAAATGAATAAAGCATGAGCATGAGCATGTAATGTAGTTTGGTAACGAGTTCAAGCTCAATTTGTGTTCAAAATAAATTTGAATGAATGCTCCTAAACTTTTAATACTCGGCTTGGCTCGTTTAGAGCCCTACTTGGAAGCCCCTTCTAGCCTCGACTTTTCCTATTGTTGCAGCAATTATTTTATGTATAAGATATATGGATCTTTTCTCTTACAACGTGTGGACTTCACAATCATGTGGGACCTATGCATATGAGACGGAAGATGCATATATTTGAAACATGAGATAATATCTTCTCTTTTTGTTGGCTTAGTGTTGAGCAAGTTGCTTGAAAATTAATTTATTGTCAAAAAAAATCTTTTCTACACACTTTCTCATCTTCTATATATAACTTGTTTAATATTATTACGCTTCTTATAATCAGGGCTAGATGATAAGAACACAATATGGGGTTCAGTACTGTTCTAACAATAATTCAAGGTGCTCTTGATGAGGTAGGGTGAGAGAATTACAGTTTCAAGGGTTCTTTGGTTTGGTTGAGTGGAAGCAAGTGAATTGATTTGAGAGCTTGAATGAGGTATTTAGGGAATTGGCCATGGCATATGGCAGTGATATATGTTAATGGCTTGAGGTGATTTGAGATGAGTTCTTGAAAAAAAAACCGTTGTATAGGATGATGAGATGCAACTAGGGTTTGAAATGGAGAGGTGGAATGATGTTGGTGGATGCAACTAGGGTTTGAAATCATTACATATAGTCAATAGTAAAACCACCCCTCCTAACTCAAAGTTTTGGCTCTGTTCCTACTTCATGAGAGAGACACCTTCCAATTGTAATTATATACTTTCCTAATCTCTACCCCCAAGAAAGATTATAATATCCGAACAATAAATCGACAACTTTATTCGATTAGTAAAAATGAGATTACAAGTATCTATTTATAGGTCCATAACTCTATTCTTACTTGGTTCACTAATCTACCATATAAACTATTAATTTCAGCATGTGTTACCTTTCTAATAGAAGAATAGTATATAATTAGAAAGTAGTATTTATAATTGGGTTTTACTAATGTATGCCCTTAACTCTATTCTTGGTTCTCTAAAAATTTTCTTAAAATGGATGATTAATGTGTGCTGTAAGGGCATACATTAACCGGATATAATTAGCTAAATTGTCTAATTATATGAATTAGACATGTGGTTGATGTGATTGGTGTAATAGACTTCTAAGTTAACCCTAGCTTATCTACAAGTATGTTAATTGTGATTGGTGTAATAGACTTGATAAATGTGATTGTTCACATTTATCAATATTGTTGATAGAGTATAATAAAAAAACTTACGATACTATCACTTCTACATCTTTCAATGTTAAATGGTCATGTGAAAGACATATCACTTTTTATTTTATTTTATTTCCCTCTCTCTCAAATAAGGAACATAAAACCTAGAATTATAATAAAAAAATCAACGAAATCTTCAAACAATTAAATTATAAACTAAACCTTTTAGAACTTTAAATAAAAGAAATACTGTTTATTATTCCTTGATGTAAACATTTGATACATTGAAAGTAGTAAATATATATGTGACATCTAGCCATTGTCACTCTTCTTACAAAGTAAACTCATGATTCTTTATCATCTTATCTACAATAGCAATAGCAGCTTCCTTCCTCTTGTTTCTTGTCAATAACATCTTCCTTACAATCTATATCTTCAACTTATTTAAGAAATCTTGAATCCAACAATTGATGGAGGAGCCGAAGCATTATAAACCACTATAAGTGTTCCGAGTTAACAATGCAATAAATATATGTTAAAGCCCAATATTTGTTCAATCCGTTTGTCATCAATGCCTCTATTCTTGGTAAAAATGGCCAAATACCACCCTTTCATGAAATTTTTAGCAAAAAAACACTGTTTCAAAACTAAATGGGGATCTAACACTTTTTCTAGTACTCGAGCTCACTAAACTCGAGTTCCCTATTTTCTATTCCACCGTGGCATGATGACATGGCATCTAGGTATTTAAAAATTCCGCTTGGTACTCGAGCATCATGGGCTCGAGTGCTATATGCGTGGTACCCGAGTCCACTAAACTTGAGTATCAATCTATATTGGACCCAATTTCTGAGTGCAAAATGCCCATTGATACTCGAGTCCATGAAACTCGAGTACTGTGTAGCAGTACCTGAGTCCATTGAACTTGGGTATCAATCTGTATTGGCCCTAGGAATTATGCCCATTGATACTCGAGTCCATGAAACTCGAGTACTGTGTTAGCAATACCCGAGTGCATTAAAGTCGAGTATCAATCTATATGTGCCCCAATTTCTGGAGTGTAAATCATGCACTTAAAATCTTTACGTCCATTTGCATGAAGTTGCTTATTGCTGTACTCTTAAAATCTTTACGTCCATTTGATTTTTTAGTGAACATTTTTTTTTTTTTTGTTTGATAAGTTGATTTTGGTGAATGAAGCAAGAACTTCATGCAAATGGGTTGAATCTGCTCGATGGACAAGAGTCACAAGACACTGCCAAAACCCATGAAACAATGCACAAGGTTTCCTCCATAACTAAAGATGGCTTATATTGAAACAATCAAAGCGACCACCATTTTAACAATTGCAAATTTGCAACAAACAATTTCAAAGTTGGTACAACTAACTTCAAATTAATACTAAAAGATATAAAAGTCATTTGTAGCAAAATTCTTTAATCCATCTATTGAACTTGGCATGATACAATTATTTGTGAACAACATTATCAATTTTCAGTCAATCCTTACAGTCTAGCAGTCAACAATCTAGCAATCAACAATGTGGAAAATAACTCATCATTAAGCATTAAAAACTAAAAGAAGTAAAGGAAATGAAGCAAATATATTTTCTTTTTCTATTACGTTAATTAAATTTTATTGATGTTTTAAATAAAAATATAATTTCATCTCAATAAATTTCGGGATTTGATCATTTCATTTACTTTTGGGAGGAACGAATAAACATAGGGAAAATGCGAAATAGAATGGGGATTCCATTCCTTCTCACAAAACTCTCAAACGAAATATTCTTTATGAATCCATTTTATTCCATTCCTCCCTACCAAGCAAGTTGTAAACATTTCAGGTAGATTGGTACTCGAGTTTCTAGGACTCGAGTTGTCACGCCCCGAACCCAAGTAAGAGCTAGGCACGTGACAACAGCCACACACTTATAAAGTTTACGCCCTACCAGTGTGTAAGGCCCTCTTAAACAATTAAAGAATTATCCTCAAGAAAATTTCATCAATAAATTTAAAAATATCCTCAATAAAGAAATTCTCAAAAGATCTCCAAATAATAATTCTCCAACATCAAATAAAAAATAAACTAAATCCTTTAAGTCTGAAGGATTACAGAAATGGTAATCTTAAAACATAAAAGTTCAAATCTTATTCCATTGATTTTCTAAAATTCACTCATGCGCACATCCCAGCGGAAGCCCAAACATATGCTACTCTTCCTGATCAAAATCTGAAAGGAGAAAGAGAGGGGGGGGGGGTGAGTTGACAACTCAATAAGTAACCAAAATCCGAATAAGTTCTATCCAACAATAGATCTGTAAAGTAATAAGATGTAATATGAATCTTCAAAGGTTATACT
Source organism: Quercus robur (assembly GCF_932294415.1). Taxonomy (NCBI): domain Eukaryota; kingdom Viridiplantae; phylum Streptophyta; class Magnoliopsida; order Fagales; family Fagaceae; genus Quercus; species Quercus robur. The sequence continues at coordinate 30,596,474 of NC_065536.1, read as the reverse complement.
ATGCTATGGGTTTTCAAAAATAGCTAAAGAAGTTTCATGATCTTAAAATAATACTTTGCAAATAGATCACATACTTTAATCTTACAATTTTATATCATAGATGTTTTAGGAAGTAGTCAATTTTCCATATATCAAAAGCTATAACTTACAATAGGTTCCAAAAATACATAAGCAGTTTTAATGACTCAAAATAGTTAAATATTCAAACGTAATTCATATTATTAACAATCTTTGACTATGGTCACGCTATATACCCGTGACTGGGCATCAAAATACCAATGAACAACCCCCATTGGTTTGGGTATCAGAATACCAATGAACAATCCCCATTGGTTTGGGTATCAGAGTATCAATGAATAACCCCCATTAGTTGGGTATCAGAATACCAATGAATATTCCCCATTGGTTTGGGTATCGGAGTACCAATGAACAACCCCCATTGGTTTGGGTATCGAAATACCAATGAATAACCCCCATCGGCGGGGTATCAGAGTACCAATGAATAACCCCCATTGGTTTGGGTATCAAAATACCAATGAATAACCCCCATTGGCTGGGTATCAGAATAAATTCATAGTCAGATTGTTCATAATCATATAAATGAAATCATAGTTTCTAACAAAAATATATCTTATTCAAGCATATATATAAAAATCATATACTCAGTATTAAAATATATTTGTAATAATCTTTTACTTGAAATTAGTAATACAATAGAAATAAAAATTCTATGTATCAAAGTCAAAACATAGTCAGATTGTCTAAAATCATATATATCAAATCATAGTTCGAACAAAAACATATCTCGTTCAAATACATATATATAAAACTATATACTCAGTACTCAATGTATTTGTGATAATTCTTTATTCTTTACTTTAAATCAATGTAGCTAAAACAATTAAATAAAATAGTAACAATTATAAACAAATTTCAGTAGATAAAATACAGTAGTATAAGCAAAATAAAACCAATTAGGATAAGGTTACTTACCTCCAAGAGCCATAACAAAGTGACACCAAAATGAGGAGTTCAACCTAGACTTGGGCATGCCAAGACTGTCGATGCAATCCTTTCTTAATTCTGAATAAGAAGCAAGAGCAGAGGGTCGGTAAATGGGCAAGGCCTAGAGTTGAAACTCAAGGACAAGTGATTTTGATTTTCTGCACCCTTATTCTAGTGATGGCACACTATAATATCTACGAAAGTTTGGTGCCCAAATACTGATCCCATAAGCCAGATCTCATTGAATCACATCTCTTCCATTTCACAAAGGTTATCCTGGGACTTGAAAGGGTTGTCAAACATATCACGCTAAACACTATTTGATTAGACCACTCCAAGAAAATGATTTCATATTCCAACAGCCATTATTTTATTCACCATCCTCTTAGAAAACATATCCAGGTTTTTGAGAAAGTGAGAACAAGAGAGAGGGATGTATAGCCAAGACGTGGTTCAATAGAAATTTTAATCCAGAATGTTAACTAAGCACAAGGAGTTAAATAGTTCGGCTGGTATATATGGATTGGCTAGGGTTTTTTTGACACAAGGTGTATATATATATTGCTAACCCCAATATCAAAATTACTATGCTGCCCCTATTAAAAAAAAAACTCCTTTTTATTTATTTATTTATTTTTTATTTTTGGAACCGGGTATTACATGAGTACTATGTGAAGTACCCGAGTCCACTGAACTCGGGTATGGCTCGGGTTTTTTTTTTTTTTTTTGGCAAAAAAGTGGAATCAGGTAGATTGGTACTTGAGTTTCTAGAACTCGAGTACTATGTGAAGTACCCGAGTCCATTGAACTCGGGTATGGCTCGGGTATTTTTTTTTTTTTAAATATGGTCAGGCAGATTGTTACCCGAGTTTCTTTAACTCAAGTACTATGTGCAGTACCCGAGTCCACTGAACTTGGGTATGGCTCAGGTTTTTTTTTAGAAAAAAATATGGTCAGGCAGAAAAAAATCGGGTATTTTTGCAAAAAAGTTGAATTAGGCAGATTGGTACTCGAGTTTCTAGGACTCGAGTACTATGTGAAGTACCCGAGTCCACTGAACTGGTTGTGTACATTTCATATTTGAATAATGTACCCCTTAAAAAAACACATGATAATAAAATATATATTTTGTAAAAGACCACTAATAAGCATGATAACTAGCCAACAGCAGTATACCACTATCTATTATAAATATTATATGTAGAGAATACATCGAATGAGTTCAAATTTAGTAGTGACTAGTGATTATAATAAAATATATTTTTCTTATTTAGGTTCAACTTGCCGTAAAAAGAATCTAACCAAAAACATTAGTTAATATAATCTATCTATTATAAATATAAATATAATTATTGTATGTAGATTTGAAATCATTCAAATTTAGTAGTGACTAGTGGGTACAATAAAATATATTTTTCTTAATTAGGTTCAAGTTGTAGAAAAAAAGAATCTAACCAGCATTAGTTAGTATATCATTCAGTTAAAATGAAAAAAAAAAAATATATATATATATATATATATTTATATATATTTAAAGAAAGAACTAATTTGGATTTGGATTTGTCATCTACATTACAAATACAACCCTCCGTTGATATGGCAAATGTACTGAAATCACAGATTTTCTATTATATTATTATTAAATAAGAACTTTCAAATTTTTTTGCTGGGTAAGAATAAAAACTTACTACTCAGTATATACACTTCCACAACCAAAGCAATAAACCAATAAGTATAATGTTAGGGACACAACTCACCCTCAAAAGCTTATAAGCAATACATAAAAAAATTTAGTGACAATAATCTTTTTCTACTATACAACTCACACATCCATACATACAAACAGACTAACTACCATACTACTTCCTATCCAAGAGAAAGAAAAAGAAAAACAACTATACTATAAGTACGTATTACTTTTACCTTTCACAATAACATGCTCATAACACGCTCATCATTTTCTTCACAAACAAAACACAAAAACACCCAAAAAGCTTGTCCTAATTGGCATTATAGACAGCCTTACACCGAGAAAGCAAAATCTTCCATGCCATTACCAACATCTGAGTTATAATGAGTAATACTCATTATAATTGAGAGCCGCCCAAAAAAGGGAGAGCCCGTACTCCCCATGTTTAGGTGACTTCAGATAGCAAAGGTGCAATTCTTTCAGATTTTTGTCAGATGTTCGCTTTATGGCAAGCACCTGCAAACATATGCAATTGAAAGGTCAAGTTAATGTTTTCTCATTGTAGGGGCCTTTTTTGTGTATGGTGTGTTGGGCTGCGCTGCCTCTTGCGGTGATGGGCTTGGCTGCCTCCTGTGGTGATGGGCCCGAATATTTCTGAGTAAGGGAGTGGGGGCCGGTCCAATTGTAACTCAACTTGGGACGGTTTGTGCACAAACTTATGCCTTGTCTGCCAGGAGTAAAATTACGGCAAGCAGAACTGTTGCAGACGAGTTACGGCAGACAGATATAATAACAACTAAAACAGAGTATTCTGACTATTTAAATAAATGACTATGTAATCCCTACTTATAAAGCATGATTACAGTCATGATAATGTCAATCACAGAGAAAGTGAAGAAAATAATACGAGCTAATCAAATGGGCATAGATCAAGTTTTAAACTTAGTCCACCAAAGCAAAACCAAAGAGGGGAGAACGCCTCTTCTCAATGCAAATAATCTCCCAGGAAAAAGATCCTGCCGTGGGGATTAATGGGTTTGAGGGAGTCAGACCTGAATGGTTATTGCCCAAAAAGAAAGAGTCATTGTTTACGTTTTGGAAGAAAGCAAGATTTGAAGGGGGAGAGAGGGAAACCGATCTACCGGTGCATGCTTACTGTATTACCTCTCCTTCTTCCTTAATTTTCTCTATTTTCTTCTCTGTTTTCTTTCTTATCTTTTTTCTCTTTTTCTAATCCGTAAAAATGCTCTATTTTTTGATCCCCTTTTCAAGGCACAGCAATGGCCCTTTTATAGTGCCTGCCGTGACCAATGTTTTACCATTTTGTCCCTTAACCGCCTTTGTCTAGTCTGGGTGTACTTACCGACCACCAGGTCTGTGCGACATTCACCCTTGCTAGACAGAGGCAGGTTTGTTTCGTTCCTCAGTATACCGTAACACTTCTTTCTGCCACGGTATAAATGCTTTCTCTCTCCACTCTCAAGGCATGCACCCAATGGTTCCCCCTCAAACTTGCCTCTTTTGGGTGGTCTATCATCCCAGCAAGACGTACCTCCCAAAAGGGCTTGGGCAGGAGCCGCAAAATAGATCTTTTCCCCTCTCCACACCACCAAACCATACCCCCTTTATCTCTTACCTCTGGCCCATGGCCCCACCACATCCTATATTGGCTGGGTACAGGCTGGTGGTGTCTGGGCCTTGCGCGTGCTTCCCTTTCAGATATGTCCAAGAGCCTGCCTGCCGCTCATGCGTTTGCCGTGATCTGGATACTCTTTGTCTGTGTTTTCTGACCTTTCATGTGGGCTTTTCTTTGGTTTCCCGCTCCATTCAGGAGCTGGGCTTTGTATGATGATAGGCCTTGCATTTCTTTGGCCCACTCTTGATTTTTTTTATTGCCTACAACGTTGAACTGTTATTCCTCTCGTAATAACTTAATCCTGATGGACCTCTTTTTGGGCCAGCTGTTTATCCCTTTTCTCAGTGGCCTGTCATGGGCACTGTTTTTGCTTTTACTCATGGGCTCCTATGTCCCTTTGGGCATCCACGGCCCGATTGCTTTCTTTGTGCTTCCTCGACCCGTTTGCTAATTCCACACTCCCATGGGCTTTTTACTAACTTCATTGGGCTTCCTTGGCCCAATAACCTTATTCTTATCTTTGGGGTTCATGGGCCTGCTGTCACGCCCCAAACCCGATACTCAGATTTGTGACCATGACCGGCATGCTAATATCAAGCCTAAACCTGATATTAACAAGAACCACTTAACTTTTACAAAAATTTTAGCGAAAGCTTTCCTTTTCTTTTCAATCCTTGTTTCTTTACTTAAATTATATAACCTTTGACTTGACATTCAGAGCATCTACATTGTACTCCAAAGAATAACATAATCCACCAATCATTTAATTTCCACACTTTTACATAATACATAGCTTGATACTTTAAGGTATACACAACTTTCATTTGATCCTAAAATACACAATAACTATAAAGCTAAACGTCAGAATGTTAATTTAGGATCTATACATATAAAACTAAACCAGCTCCTTCCAAAACTCGACTAAGGCTCCCTCTGCTCCAAAATAAAACCTGCTAACTGAAAGAGTGGAAGGGGTGAGCTACACAACTCAGTAAAGGTAAGATATATGAGAATTCAATAAGGATGCATGTAAATCAAATCATTTCATTCTATGAATATTCGAATAGGAGAACATCTTTTCATGCATAGTATTTAATACTATTCATAATAATAGTATACGCTCTTCATAGAAAATAATTGTTCTCATTTTTCTTATCAGTTTAATATTATCAAAACCTTCCAGATTAAACTTCCTTCACTTCCTACAAAAGTCGCCATACATATATTCTCATTACAAGATAATTATTTTAACTTAAATCAAATAATCGGCAACTTTGTATTAAGCTAGAAACAACTTGACTAATAAGAAAACTTTTCTTTATAAACTTCTTCCCATAGAATACTATAACTTTCATGATAATAAAACTTAACGTTTTATAAAAACAGATATCTGATAACTTTTAAACATAACCTGCACTTTCATCAGAAACTTTATCTTTAATGAACAGCTTTCTTTCCATGGAAAGCTAGTAATTAACCCCTACTAGTCGAGTTCAGATTACCAGAGGACATAACCCGAAAACATTTCATACTTTACATCATACTGAAATTTCTTCTTTTGCATAACATTTCATAATCATAGCACTCCCATTCTTTTCATTAAACATCATGTTCGTGAAATCAATAATAGCATCAATATGCTTAAATCATATACATAAGTTTTTCGAAAGCTCACGAACATATCTTTGTCAGAATAATGATTACATGCCATATCTCTAATCAAAAACATTTTAATGCATAATATACTTTAAAATAACCTCATGACTTACCAAATGCCCATATAACTTATCCCTTACCTGAAAGCAGAGGAACCGAGAGCCTAAAGTCGAAGGAGCTTAGACTTGGATACTGGTAACACCTAAACCATAAATCAAAGCTTATTACTATCCATAATTCTTTACCATAAACTTCACATTCATCTCAAAGCCTATTTCTTAGAATTAAGGAAATCCTAATCCCACCTCAACGAGGTTCCCACAAACAAAAAAATACATTCATCAACAACAAGTACAAAATCCTAGAGAAACCAACATTCTTATATTAATCCCATATCTCTAAAAGAGCTAACTTTATTTCAAAAGGTGCTTTAAGGTTAGGGCAATAATGCATGCATAAATATAAAATTTTTTAAGCATGATCATGTAACTATATAGATTCATATGATAACATACAACACGTCGGGCAAAACAGCTTCATACATACAATCATCCCATGGTTTACAACCCCTTCCTTTGGGTACTAAACCTCAAAACAAGTTACACAAAATTAATCTATGATTGAAACATACCAAAAGATAAGCATATCAAATTATAGCTCAAAACATTCACCCTAACTTGATAATTAAATCCACAAAGTTAGGCATGTCCCTTACTATTCACTGTTCTATTCCAGCAGCATAGGCTCCATTTGTAAAATACAAACGGGCTACTCAAACACATCCAATTGTCATGAAATTTTACATAACTACTTCCCTATATGTCCAGTATATACCATAAAAATTTCGGAGTCAAAGCATAAACCCATGATTTACTAAAAATCACGCAAGACAGCATACTCAAATCTGTCCTGTCAGAAATTCATGCAACTTATAAATTAAACCATTAATTTTATGTTCATCCAAATGCTGTGAGACCAATTCAATAACAACCAAAAGTGTCTTAAGTTTCATAGGAATTATCCCTAGCATCCAAATTCACTATATAAAATTTAATACATAATTTAACATGCATGAACACAAAATCTGTCACAGTGACAGCTTCAGAACATATTCTTACAAAATCATCAACAAATAGCAATAAGCCTTAATTTCATTTGGGTATTTTTATACCTATAATTAACATACTAAAATATGTTATTAAACATTAAATAAACCATAATATCATTAAACCTTCAAATCACTAAAACAGAATCACCAATTCAACTTCCAAAAACAGAAGCAGAGAACAAAGAGGGAAAGTAAGCAAATAATTATACTATTCAAATACACAAAATCAGATGAGGTTTAATTACTTACCCACCACAATTTGAAGCTGAAACCTTAGGGTTAATTGTTTAATTTCATCTTTAGAGAGGAATGTATTGTGTTGGTGAGAAAGGGAGGGCTGCCGTGTAGAAGCAACAGAAGAAGAGAGAAAGAAGAACAAAGAAAGAGGAAAAGGAGTAGTGAGAGAGGGGCTGGACTTCTGATCTGATGCAGCCAAGAAAATGAGTAAAGTGTGAAGACTTTTGGGGCAGCAAAAAAATCAGATAAGAGAGGTGGAAAAATTGGGGTGGATACATGTATGGCTAGGGAAAGAAATATCCCACCCACTTTCCACATTCTTGCATTCACACTTATATATATATATATATATATATATATACCATAAAGGGGGAAGGGGACACGCTGCTGAAGACAAGGAGACGGAAGCACAGTAATATTGTAAATGGAAATAATGTAAAGAACTTGAAAGTAAATAGCTTGAAAATAAATAACTTGAATGTAAGAACAATAATAAGGCGGTAGAACCAGCCAAGCAGTATATATCAAAATAATTCAAAGTAAATAAGAACAATAGTTCAAAATAAATGAAAGCAATTTAAAACCATCCGGTATGGCGGTAATCCGTCCAAGGTGGTGGTAGCAACAAGTAAAGTAATGAACATAGAACTGAAAATACTTCTTATTGAAAGTAGGATAAACACTTACAGTAGTAGTAGTGAATACAAGATTTTAACAGTTACAAAGCTTGAACTAGTCCTAGTTACAAGGTTTGTAGGATTACAAGGCTTGTAGTGAAAAAGGATGAACAAGGTTGTAAACAAGGTAGTAGTAGTAGAAGCAAGTGGGTTATCTCTCTAAGAAGGCTAGTTCTAAGAGAAATCAGAACTAATATTTTGCTTCTAACTTAGCTTGAGTTGAAACTTGCAAACATAAGGGACAACCCCCCTTAAATAGGCAAAATTCGGAGTGAACAGTGTCATGAACAGTAACGGATGAACAGTAGCAGTGAATAGTGACAGATGAATAGTGACAGGTGAATAGTGACTGAATAGTAAAAATTGGAATTTCTCATCTTTTTTGACCCAATCTTGTGAGGAATCTTGTAGGATTATGTGAATCCTCCGTAGTGTCCTAAAAGTGTAGGAACAAGGCCTCCTTATTGGTGTCCTTTAAAGACAAAAGAAGCCAATAAGAAAGAAGCCAACAAAAGGAACTAATAGGCATGCATGTTGTCTTCACGTGAACATTGTGGGAAACCAGCTTCTAACAGTAGTAAACATTGGAGCATTGGCCATTGTGCAGGCTAGACAAATAAGAGAATCAAAATCTTCCGCAAAATCCGGAGTATTATGAATCAGTACCTGATTTTTCGCAACATATTTGTGAAGGGCAATATTTTACCTTGGCTGTTGTGTAAGCCAGATAAAGTAACACCAGTCTCGAAATAGTAGTGACCTCATCAATCAGTAGAGGGAGCATCGGAGGGATAACCATCAAAAGGATCAAAAGGACCTTGTGGAGAATTACAAACATGGTCATGGTAAATAGCATACTTATTACAGAATCCGCAATATAAAATTGGCTCAAACTTTGGAGTTTTCCCTGGGATAAGAAGACTGTTTAGATCAGGATGATCTTTTGTTTGTAGGTGAACAAAGGCATCAGCATAGGGTTTGGGGCCAAAAACAGCAATTCTTCCTGTGCTCCCTATGAAATGATAATTTTTCCATAGATCATGAGCAACTTCTCGAATTTGATTATTAAAATAATTTCTCCAGCATTTTGCAAGAACAAAAGGATCTTTAGAGGACAGTTGAGAATTTCCCTTAAACCATGGCCCTTGGTGAGTATAGCCGTTAATGAGAATGAGATGCTTTGAGGGTTTAACATTCATCCAGTTATCGCTCTCCCATTTTGGTAGAGTGCTCCAGCATCGAATAGTAACAAAAGGTCTTGTGGAAGAGTTTTCAAACCCTTTAATAGCATTCTGAATGATCTGTGGAAGTTGGCTGGCCTGTTTGTGACTTGTCAACTTTACAAACCGAACAAAGCCATATTCAAACATTTGAGAAAGCCAGCTAGAATTAGGATCATCATCATCATCATCTGAATCTTCATCAGTGAAATACGAACCATCATCAAAATTAATAAGGAGACTAGGGAATGGGTGTTTCTTTTCATATACTCTGAGACTGCTCCCAAAGTGATCTTCCCATTCAAGTTGAATAAAGACATTATCACCTTCGTCTATTTCATCAGGGTGAGGAATAGTAGCAGTAACAAGTTTTTGGAAATACTTGGACCATAGGTCAAAAGACCTAGACATAGCCTTGCTATCCAGAATACGAGATTGTAAATCTGAAGGCAAGTTGGCAACAGCACTTCTTAACATGGATTGGGTCTTAAGACTCAATCTAGCATAATCAGTGCCCATTATAGTCTTTTTGTCCATCGAATGGATTTCCTCTTTGCCAAAGAGTTGACTAATGTAGGCTCTAAGACGGCTCACAAGAGCCTCATTTTTTGAAACAAGGTTATTTTCTGGAACAAAGTCAATATTTGAAGCAAGGTCATCTTCTGGAATAAGGTTACTAAAATGACTCATATAAATCTCGTTTTGGGCAGTAAGGTTAACAAGATGGATTTCAAGGGCTCTAAGGGTTTTGTGAAAAACACTATTATGGTTTTTTGTAAAAGCAAACTGGAGGTTATCAAGAATGAATTTAATAGAATCTGGTAATTCTGAATAGGTTCCATCGTGGAATTGTAGATTTTTTTATAAAACTTCCTGTAAAGCAATTAATATATCACCATTAGAGTATGTCACCTCTGCCGGGACATCTCTTTGAAGGGATGTTGATCCACTGGGTTTTACACCAGAAGATGCGCCTTCATGCATTTTAAAAGGTCGTCCCGCTGGGAACCTTTTGCTTTGGGAGTAGTCCTGTGCAGGAGCTTTTCCCTTTTTCTTTTCCATAATAATCCACTTACTAGTGGTATAAATATGAATATTATTATTCCACTTACTAGTGGTATAAATATGAATATTATTATTCCACTTATTATTTATCCACGCATCATCAACCGATTCCTGCAAAGAAGCATTAATATTGTTAGGATAATGGATAGTTTTTAACATTTTGGTGTTATGAAAATTACCTTTAACATCATCAGAATTCATTATTAGTTCTTGAACAAGTTCATTCATGGGAGAGTCTTTCTTATAAGACAGATTATCAATATCAACTTCAAACTTTGAAGCAAATTTGAATTTTACTTTCTGTCCAAATGGATCAGTAGTAATTCCATCATGTTCAACTAAAAAGGGATACAAAGCGTTAATAAATGGCAGACCAAGAATCACTTTATCAGTCATATTTTTGACAAGAACAGAAGGAATCTTGAAACAAACATTATCATGGCACACCTGAGCATTAGTCAATTCATACTTAATTTTCATTTGAGAACCATTAGCAGAAACCAATCTTTCAGTAGATTTTTCAAAATATTTTGAGGGAATTAATCCTTCTTGAATACAGTTCATATCTGCACCAGAGTCAATCATAGCAATAACAGTGAAATGATAATCAGGAGAAACAACAATTTTAACTTTTGTAAACCATTTTGGAGGAAATAATTTATTAACAAAAGCAAGTTGGGGATTAGTGAAAGTATCAGGAGTACCTTTATCAGAAAGAAGAGCCTGTTGACTGGAATCAGTTCCACCACTGTGCTCATTTTGTTCGTTACTGGATTTATTAAGATCTTTATCAAGTTTTAGCATTGTCAATTCTTGTTTAAGATTATGGTTATCATTTTTCATGCTTTTAAATTCATGTTTTAATTCATTTATCTCTTGTTTAACAATATGAATTTCGTTTTGGAGATCATTAACAGTTAGATCTTTAGATTTCTTTTTATTAAATCTTTCCAAAGTTTCTTCAAAACTTATGGTTGATTTTGGTTTTTTACCAATTTCATCTTTTATCAAGTTTTTCTTAAACCTATCCAAATATTCTTTCTGGAGTCCAGGGTTATGAATTTGATTTATTAGCTGAATTATCAATTTTTCATCTTCTTCACTATTGGTGAGAGTATTAATAACATTGCAACAGGAATCTCTACAACCAATTTTAATATTAGGAGAATCAGAAGAATCATCAGCAGATTGATAGCAAGAATCAGATGAAGAAGAAAAATCATCTTCCAAAGAATCAGACGGAGTGTTTGATTCAAGGATTCTGAATAATTCTTCTTGCACATTATCATCAATGTTTAACATGTTGAACTTGTTTTTTAACTTACCAGGTTTTTCTTTACAATCTTTACTAAAGTGTCCAGGTTTACCACCGTTAAAGCATTTACCTTTACTTGGTTTTTGTTTAACATGTTTTTTAGAAACATTTTTCTTCTTAGCATAGAAATCATTAGGTTTAATAAAGTTATTTCTGTATTTTTTATGGCTTTTATCATGTTTTTTACTTTTCTGCCTGGAAGGAGCAATAGGAGTCAGACCATATTGTTCACAGAAATTTCCCATTTCATATTTAGCTTTTCTTTTATTCTTTAATTGGTGTTTTAACAATTTTTCATCATTGCACATATTAATGCCAAGTTTTTTAATAGTGCTGAACATATCACCATAAGTTAAATTATCATAATCAATAGAATCATTTTTACCCATTAATTCTTGTTTTTCCTTATGAGCAAAGATAGGAGGCAGACCGTCAATAAACTTTTCTTTCCAATAAGGCTTATGACAATCTTTCCGGAGCATTACCCTGGAAGTAAAAACATCTTGATACCATCTGTAATCAGACATAGTTGGACAACTCAAATTATTTAGATAATCAGAAACACGGGATGAAATATTAGATGGAGTACCAACAAAATGTTTGAGAATGGTATAGATCAAGGTATTAACACCATCAGGAATACCACGACCAATACTTTCATCAAAAATAGGCAGACCTTCTTCATTCTTTTTAACAGCATGTTTAATAGATTCTTTGGATTCTTCAGTGATGTAAGAATCCCACCATCCACGAAGAGTACCAGAAAAACCAGTAAGAAGCAAGTTAACAATTTCAGGTTGATCAAGATCATGGTTGTTTTGATAAGCAATACCAACCATAGACATGTGGCTCATTTTATTAATGATTTCCTGTTCAGATAAACCATCAATATTCCATTCATAGAGCTTATCAGCAGAGACAGAAAACTGTGTTTGAAAAGATCTTTCTTCAAACTGCATATCAGGAGGAGTAGGTTTTGGATACCAATTTTTTGTAAAAGACATGGGTTTGGAGTTCCCAACAAATCTTTTAATTTCTGGGAAATCATCATCAAAGATTCTTTTTGCAGGAATAGAAGAAACAGAAGAAACAGTATCAGAATCTGTATTTTCTTCAGAAACAATTTCTTTTTTGGAAATAGTTCGAGCAATTGGAGTACTTGTAGAAGTACTAGTACCCTCAGTTTTAATCTTTAGATTAGAAAGCATTTTGTCAACAATTTCAAGAGTCTTGGACTGAGAAGTTTTAAACATAACTTTTTCTCTTTGACTGGGTAAATCAATCAAAGGTTTCTCAGTTTTAACAGGAACAGGTTTTTCAGAAACAGAAACAGATTTTTCAACAAATTTTTCTTCAATACGGTCAAGCTGTTGACCAATAATATGCAAAGATTGATTAGTAAAATTGTTTTGTTCAATAAGGCTAACAATGGGAGTTTGATCATCAGCAATTTTGAAAGGAGAGGCCTTCACTTCCTCTTTTGTCACTTCATCTTTCTTAGTGGTTATCAAAATTGAATCAAGAGGAGGATGACTAGACCTAACAATGGTTTTATCAATCTTAACAAAATTTGATTTCTTTATCACATTCAAATGTTGTTTTGAAACCTCATTATTAGGAACATAATGATTTTCAAGAAAATCAAAAACAAAATATGTTTTTTCAATTGATTCATCATTTCCAACCATTTTGATTTAACACGGTCCTTATCCGACTGAGCAAAATTATCTTGGAAATATTTTCTCTTGGTTTTGTTTGAAGCAAGCATAAACTCATTGTACAAAGAATCCCAATCAATTTCAAAATCATCATTTAAAACAGTCAAAACTCTTAATTGATTTTGGTAAACAGGAGGAGTTTCAATAGGAGAATCAAGATCAGATGGAGTAACAGAAACAGTATCTTCCTCATCTTCATTAGCAGTTTTACTAAATGGAGTGGAAGTTTCAGGTTTAGTTGAATAGTAAACAGAGCTAAATTGGGATTTATCACTTGAAATACCTTTTAGCTTTAAATCAGAGGATGTTTCCAAATTCTTTTTCAAAAATTCATTGATCTCGTGGTCTCTTTTTGAAATAGTTTCAGATCCAGCAAAGGAATGTCTTCCTTCGTTGATCCTCAAAGGTGGATTGTTTTGAAAACTTATTTTAACAGTACCATCAAGATATTGTTGAATATGGGTGAGATCAAGCTCATCAAAAATAGGTTTAGCAGGAGGGGTTTCTTGTTCTAACAACCAATCCTTAGGAAGTTTAACATCTTGCCATTGAATCATTTTTGGAACTTCGATTTTAGCATCAGGAGTTGAACATTGAATTAACAAGGTTTTACCTGAAGGTTCTCTAGGCATTATAGCACAAGGATTCATTTGAGTACCCATTAGTTTGTAATAAATGCGATAAATCAAAGCAAAAGGCTTACTACCCTCTTCCATGTGATATCTAGATGAAGCAATATTGAAAGTTAAAGCTTTAACAATATTAGGATCATCCAAAGCAAGAGTAAGATCAGGATAACAGTTAAAATAAACAGGACCATCATACAAAGAAGCAGTGATCATTCCAAGAATGCTATCTTTAAAAATCTTAAATCTAGCATCTCTTAAACACATGAGAACAGAAGCATTAATACCCTTTCGAGTAAGTGGTTTAATAGCAACTTGAACCATACCAATATGCAAATAACTGAATTTTTTAGCAGCAAGGAAGTCATTAATATTCTTTTTAGTAAACAAACAACATTTTTCATGAATTCTCGAAATAGAGAAAATTTGTTCAACAGTTCTAGCTTTGTAAGCAGAATGAAAAGCGCTTTCAACAAAACTAGTTTTATAAATGGTTTTAGTATCGACTTTAGGAATAGTCCACTTACTAAAATCAGGGATCACCTCATTATCATCAATAGTGTGATCTTCTTCATTTACAATATCAGGAGGACAACTAGTCCTGGAGCTGATAGAGGAGTTGGATCTCCACAACTTATCCATACTATCCTAGGATCAACACTCAGTTATCATGTTTTTCTCACAACCGTTGCATTTCGTAACACATACCCTAACCAACCTCATACCTCTCATGCCCTACACGCCCTCTCTTGGCTCAAACGGGCCTTACAGCTAGGTCCTAGGAATTCACTTTACGACTAGGGTGGCGCCAACGGCGGTAAGAAGGGAACACAACAACAGAATATCAAGCGTTCGGGTAGACACGGACAAGAAGACAAAGAACACAACCACACTACCACCGGCCAGAAAAGTGTGGCTCTGATACCATAAAGGGGGAAGGGGACACGCTGCTGAAGAGAAGGAGGCGGAAGCACAGTAATATTGTAAATGGAAATAATGTAAAGAGCTTGAAAGTAAATAGCTTTAAAGTAAATGAACTTGTTTGTAAGAACAATAATAAGGCGGTAGAACCAGCCAAGCAGTATATATCAAAATAATTCAAAGTAAATAAGAACAATAGTTCAAAATAAATGAAAGCAATTTAAAACCATCCGGTATGGCGGTAATCCATCCAAGGTGGTGGTAGCAACAAGTAAAGTAATGAACATAGAACTGAAAATACTTGTTATTGAAAGTAGGATAAACACTTATAGTAGTAGTAGTGAATACAAGATTTCAATAGTTACAAAGCTCGAACTAGTCCTAGTTACAAGGTTTGTAGGATTACAAGGCTTGTAGTGAACAAGGATGAAGAAGGTTGTAAACAAGGTAGTAGTAGTAGAAGCAAGTGGGTTCTCTCTCTAAGAAGGCTAGTTCTAAGGGAAGAGAAATCAGAACTAATATTTTGCTTCTAACTTAGCTTGAGTTGAAACTTGCAAACATAAGGGACAACCCCCCTTAAATAGGCAAAATTCGGAGTGAACAGTGTCACGAACAGTAACGGATGAACAGTAGCAGTGAATAGTGACAGATGAATAGTGAAAGGTGAATAGTGACTGAATAGTAAAAATTGGAATTTCTCATCTTTTTTGACCCAATCTTGTGAGGAATCTTGTAGGATTATGTGAATCCTCCGTAGTGTCCGAAAAGTGTAGGAACAAGGCCTCCTTATTGGTGTCCTTTAAAGACAAAAGAAGCCAATAAGAAAGAAGCCAACAAAAGGAACTAATAGGCATGCATGTTGTCTTCACGTGAACATTGTGGGAAACCAGCTTCTAACAGTAGTAAACATTGGAGCATTGGCCATTGTGCAGGCTAGACAAATAAGAGAATCAAAATCTTCCGCAAAATCCGGAGTATTATGAACCAGTACCGGATTCTTCGCAACATATTTGTGAAGGACAATATTATACCTTGGCTGTTGTGTAAGCCAGATAAAGTAACACCAGTCTCGAAATAGTAGTGACCTCATCAATCAGTAGAGGGAGCATCGGAGGGATAACCATCAAAAGGATCAAAAGGACCTTGTGGAGAATCACAAACATGGTCATGGTAAATAGCATACTTATTACAGAATCCGCAATATAAAATTGGCTCAAATTTTGGAGTTTTCCCTGGGATAAGAAGACTGTTTAGATCAGGATGATCTTTTGTTTGTAGGTGAACAAAGGCATCAGCATAGGGTTTGGGGCCAAAAACAGCAATTCTTCCTGTGCTTCCTATGAAATGATAATTTTTCCATAGATCATGAGCAACTTCTCGAATTTGATTATTAAAATAATTTCTCCAGCATTTTGCAAGAACAAAAGGATCTTTAGAGGACAGTTGAGAATTTCCCTTAAACCATGGCCCTTGGTGAGTATAGCCGTTAATAAGAATGAGATGCTTTGAGGGTTTAACATTCATCCAGTTATCGCTCTCCCATTTTGGTAGAGTGCTCCAGCATCTAATAGTAACAAAAGGTCTTGTGGAAGAGTTTTCAAACCCTTTAATAGCATTCTGAATGATCTGTGGAAGTTGGCTGGCCTGTTTGTGACTTGTCAACTTTACAAACCGAACAAACCCATATTCAAACATTTGAGAAAGCCAGCTAGAATTAGGATCATCATCATCATCATCTGAATCTTCATCAGTGAAATACGAACCATCATCAAAATTAATAAGGAGACCCGAAAATGGGTGTTTCTTTTCATATACTCTGAGACTGCTCCCAAAGTGATCTTCCCATTCAAGCTGAATAAAGACATTATCACCTTCGTCTATTTCATCAGGGTGAGGAATAGTAGCAGTAACAAGTTTTCGGAAATACTTGGACCATAGGTCAAAAGACCTAGACATAGCCTTGCTATCCAGAATATGAGATTGTAAATCTGAAGGCAAGTTGGCAACAGCACTTCTTAACATGGATTGGGTCTTAAGACTCAATCTAGCATAATCAGTGCCCATTATAGTCTTTTTATCCATCGAATGGATTTCCTCTTTGCCAAAGAGTTGACTAATGTAGGCTTTAAGACTGCTCACAAGAGCCTCATTTTTTGAAACAAGGTTATTTTCTGGAACAAAGTCAATATTTGAAGCAAGGTCATTTTCTGGAATAAGGTTAGTATTTGAAGCAAGGTCATCTTCTGGAATAAGGTTACTAAAATGGCTCATATAAATCTCGTTTTGGGCAGTAAGGTTAACAAGGTGGATTTCAAGGGCTCTAAGGGTTTTGTGAAAAACACTACTATGGTTTTTTGTAAAAGCAAACTGGAGGTTATCAAGAATGAATTTAATAGAATCTGGTAATTCTGAATAGGTTCCATCGTGGAATTGTAGATTTTTTGATAAAACTTCCTGTAAAGCAATTAATATATCACCATTAGAGTATGTCACCTCTGCTGGGACATCTCTTTGAAGGGATGTTGATCCACTGGGTTTTACACCAGAAGATGCGCCTTCATGCATTTTAAAAGGTCGTCCCGCTGGGAACCTTTTGCTTTGGGAGTAGTCCTGTGCAGGAGCTTTTCCCTTTTTCTTTTCCATAATAATCCACTTACTAGTGGTATAAATATGAATATTATTATTCCACTTATTATTTATCCACGCATCATCAACCGATTCCTGCAAAGAAGCATTAATATTGCTAGGATAATGGATAGTTTTTAACATTTTGGTGTTATGAAAATTACCTTTAACATCATCAGAATTCATTATTAGTTCTTGAACAAGTTCATTCATGGGAGAGTCTTTCTTATAAGACAGATTATCAATATCAACTTCAAACTTTGAAGCAAATTTGAATTTTACTTTCTGTCCAAATGGATCAGTAGTAATTCCATCATGTTCAACTAAAAAGGGATACAAAGCGTTAATAAATGGCAGACCAAGAATCACTTTATCAGTCATATTTTTGACAAGAACAGAAGGAATCTTGAAACAAACATTATCATGGCACACCTGAGCATTAGTCAATTCATACTTAATTTTCATTTGAGAACCATTAGCAGAAACCAATCTTTCAGTAGATTTTTCAAAATATTTTGAGGGAATTAATCCTTCTTGAATACAGTTCATATCTGCACCAGAGTCAATCATAGCAATAACAGTGAAATGATAATCAGGAGAAACAACAATTTTAACTTTTGTAAACCATTTTGGAGGAAATAATTTATTAACAAAAGCAAGTTGGGGATTAGTGAAAGTATCAGGAGTACCTTTATCAGAAAGAAGAGCCTGTTGACTGGAGTCATTTCCACCACTGTGCTCATTTTGTTCGTTACTGGATTTATTAAGATCTTTATCAAGTTTTAGCATTGTCAATTCTTGTTTAAGATTATGGTTATCATTTTTCATGCTTTTAAATTCATGTTTTAATTCATTTATCTCTTGTTTAACGATATGAATTTCGTTTTGGAGATCATTAACAGTTAGATCTTTAGATTTCTTTTTATTAAATCTTTCCAAAGTTTCTTCAAAACTTATGGTTGATTTTGGTTTTTTACCAATTTCATCTTTTATCAAGTTTTTCTTAAACCTATCCAAATATTCTTTCTGGAGTTCAGGGTTTTGAATTTGATTTATTAGCTGAATTATCAATTTTTCATCTTCTTCACTCTTGGTGAGAGTATTAATAACATTGCAACAGGAATCTCTACAACCAATTTTAATATTAGGAGAATCAGAAGAATCATCAGCAGATTGATAGCAAGAATCAGATGAAGAAGAAAAATCATCTTCCAAAGAATCAGACGGAGTGTTTGATTCAAGGATTCTGAATAATTCTTCTTGCACATTATCATCAATGTTTAACATGTTGAATTTGTTTTTAACTTACCAGGTTTTTCTTTACAATCTTTACTAAAGTGTCCAGGTTTACCACAGTTAAAGCATTTACCTTTACTTGGTTTTTGTTTAACATGTTTTTTAGAAACATTTTTCTTCTTAGCATAGAAATCATTAGGTTTAATAAAGTTATTTCTGTATTTTTTATGGCTTTTATCATGTTTTTTACTTTTCTGCCTAGAAGGAGCAACAGGAGGCAGACCATATTGTTCACAGAAATTTCCCATTTCATATTTAGCTTTTCTTTTATTCTTTAATTGGTGTTTTAACAATTTTTCATCATTGCACATATTAATACCAAGTTTTTTAATAGTGCTGAACATATCACCATAAGTTAAATTATCATAATCAATAGAATCATTTTTACCCATTAATTCTTGTTTTACCTTATGAGCAAAGATAGGAGGCAGACCGTCAATAAACTTTTCTTTCCAATAAGGCTTATGACAATCTTTCCGGAGCATCACCCTGGAAGTAAAAACATCTTGATACCATCTGTAATCAGACATAGTTGGACAACTCAAATTATTTAGATAATCAGAAACACGGGATGAAATATTAGATGGAGTACCAACAAAATTTTTGAGAATGGTATAGATCAAGGTATTAACACCATCAGGAATACCACGACCAATACTTTCATCAAAAATAGGCAGACCTTCTTCATTCTTTTTAACAGCATGTTTAATAGATTCTTTGGATTCTTCAGTGATGTAAGAATCCCACCATCCACGAAGAGTACCAGAAAAACCAGTAAGAAGCAAGTTAACAATTTCAGGTTGATCAAGATCATGGTTGTTTTGATAAGCAATACCAACCATAGACATGTGGCTCATTTTATTAATGATTTCCGTTTCAGATAAACCATCAATATTCCATTCATAGAGCTTATCAGCAGAGACAGAAAACTGTGTTTGAAAAGATCTTTCTTCAAACTGCATATCAGGAGGAGTAGGTTTTGGATACCAATTTTTTGTAAAAGACATGGGTTTGGAGTTCCCAACAAATCTTTTAATTTCTGGGAAATCATCGTCAAAAATTCTTTTTGCAGGAACAGAAGAAACAGAAGAAACAGTATCAAAATCTGTATTTTCTTCAGAAACAATTTCCTTTTTGGAAATAGTTCGAGCAATTGGAGTACTTGTAGAAGTACTAGTACCCTCAGTTTTAATCTTTAGATTAGCAAGCATTTTGTCAACAATTTCAAGAGTCTTGGACTGAGAAGTTTTAAACATAACTTTTTCTCTTTGACTGGGTAAATCAATCAAAGGTTTCTCAGTTTTAACAGGAACAGGTTTTTCAGAAACAGAAACAGATGTTTCAACAAATTTTTCTTCAATACGGTCAAGCTGTTGACCAATAATATGCAAAGATTGATTAGTAAAATTGTTTTGTTCAATAAGGCTATCAATGAGAGTTTGATCATCAGCAATTTTGAAAGGAGAGGCCTTCACTTCCTCTTTTGTCACTTCATCTTTCTTAGTGGTTATCAAAATTGAATCAAGAGGAGGATGACTAGACCTAACAATGGTTTTATCAATCTTAACAAAATTTGATTTCTTTATCACATTCAAATGTTGTTTTGAAACCTCATTATTAGGAACATAATGATTTTCAAGAAAATCAAAAAACAAAATATGTTGTTTCAATTGATTCATCATTTCCAACCATTTTGATTTAACACGGTCCTTATCCGACTGAGCAAAATTATCTTGGAAATATTTTCTCTTGGTTTTGTTTGAAGCAAGCATAAACTCATTGTACAAAGAATCCCAATCAATTTCAAAATCATCATTTAAAACAGTCAAAACTCTTAATTGATTTTGGTAAACAGGAGGAGTTTCAATAGGAGAATCAAGATCAGATGGAGTAACAGAAACAGTATCTTCCTCATCTTCATTAGCAGTTTTACTAAATGGAGTGGAAGTTTCAGGTTTAGTTGAATAGTAAACAGAGCTAAATTGGGATTTATCACTTGAAATACCTTTTAGCTTTAAATCAGAGGATGTTTCCAAATTCTTTTTCAAAAATTCATTGATCTCGTGGTCTCTTTTTGAAATAGTTTCAGATCCAGCAAAGGAATGTCTTCCTTCGTTGATCCTCAAAGGTGGATTGTTTTGAAAACTTATTTTGACAGTACCATCAAGATATTGTTGAATATGGGTGAGATCAAGCTCATCAAAAATAGGTTTAGCAGGAGGGGTTTCTTGTTCTAACAACCAATCCTTAGGAAGTTTAACATCTTGCCATTGAATCATCTTCGGAACTTGGATTTTAGCATCAGGAGTTGAACATTTAATTAACATGGTTTTACCTGAAGGTTCTCTAGGCATTATAGCATAAGGATTCATTTGAGTACCCATTAGTTTGTAATAAATGCGATAAATCAAAGCAAAAGGCTTACTACCCTCTTCCATGTGATATCCAGATGAAGCAATATTCAAAGTTAAAGCTTTAACAATATTAGGATCATCCAAAGCAAGAGTAAGATCAGGATAACAGTTAAAATAAACAGGACCATCATACAAAGAAGCAGTGATCATTCCAAGAATGCTATCTTTAAAAATCTTAAATCTAGCATCTCTTAAACACATGAGAACAGAAGCATTAATACCCTTTCGAGTAAGTGGTTTAATAGCAACTTGAACCATACCAATATGCAAATAACTGAATTTTTTAGCAGCAAGGAAGTCATTAATATTCTTTTTAGTAAACAAACAACATTTTTCATGAATTCTCGAAATAGAGAAAATTTGTTCAACAGTTCTAGCTTTGTAAGCAGAATGGAAAGCACTTTCAACAAAACTAGTTTTATAAATGGTCTTAGTATCGACTTTAGGAATAGTCCACTTACTAAAATCAGGGATCACCTCATTATCATCAATAGTGTGATCTTCTTCATTTACAATATCAGGAGGACAACTAGTCCTGGAGCTGATAGAGGAGTTGGATCTCCACAACTTATCCATACTATCCTAGGATCAACACTCAGTTATCATGTTTTTCTCACAACCGTTGCATTTCGTAACACATACCCTAACCAACCTCATACCTCTCATGCCCTACACGCCCTCTCTTGGCTCAAACGGGCCTTACAGCTAGGTCCTAGGAATTCACTTTACGACTAGGGTGGCGCCAACGACGGTAAGAAGGGAACACAACAACGGAATATCAAGCGTTCGGGTAGACACGGACAAGAAGACAAAGAACACAACCACACTACCACCGGCCAGAAAAGAGTGGCTCTGATACCATAAAGGGGGAAGGGGACACGCTGCTGAAGACAAGGAGACGGAAGCACAGTAATATTGTAAATGGAAATAATGTAAAGAGCTTGAAAGTAAATAGCTTTAAAGTAAATGAACTTGTTTGTAAGAACAATAATAAGGCGGTAGAACCAGCCAAGCAGTATATATCAAAATAATTCAAAGTAAATAAGAACAATAGTTCAAAATAAATGAAAGCAATTTAAAACCATCCGGTATGGCGGTAATCCGTCCAAGGTGGTGGTAGCAACAAGTAAAGTAATGAACATAGAACTGAAAATACTTGTTATTGAAAGTAGGATAAACACTTATAGTAGTAGTAGTGAATACAAGATTTCAATAGTTACAAAGCTTGAACTAGTCCTAGTTACAAGGCTTGTAGTGAACAAGGATGAAGAAGGTTGTAAACAAGGTAGTAGTAGTAGAAGCAAGTGGGTTCTCTCTCTAAGAAGGCTAGTTCTAAGGGAAGAGAAATCAGAACTAATATTTTGCTTCTAACTTAGCTTTAGTTCTCCCTTGCAAACATAAGGGACAACCCCCCTTAAATAGGCAAAATTCGGAGTGAACAGTGTCACGAACAGTAACGGATGAACAGTAGCAGTGAATAGTGACAGATGAATAGTGAAAGGTGAATAGTGACTGAATAGTAAAAATTGGAATTTCTCATCTTTTTTGACCCAATCTTGTGAGGAATCTTGTAGGATTATGTGAATCCTCCGTAGTGTCCTAAAAGTGTAGGAACAAGGCCTCCTTATTGGAGTCCTTTAAAGACAAAAGAAGCCAATAAGAAAGAAGCCAACAAAAGGAACTAATAGGCATGCATGTTGTCTTCACGTGAACATTGTGGGGAACCAGCTTCTAACAGTAGTAAACATTGGAGCATTGGCCATTGTGCAGGCTAGACAAATAAGAGAATCAAAATCTTCCGCAAAATCCGGAGTATTATGAACCAGTACCGGATTCTTCGCAACATATTTGTGAAGGACAATATTATACCTTGGCTGTTGTGTAAGCCAGATAAAGTAACACCAGTCTCGAAATAGTAGTGACCTCATCAATCAGTAGAGGGAGCATCGGAGGGATAACCATCAAAAGGATCAAAAGGACCTTGTGGAGAATCACAAACATGGTCATGGTAAATAGCATACTTATTACAGAATCCGCAATATAAAATTGGCTCAAATTTTGGAGTTTTCCCTGGGATAAGAAGACTGTTTAGATCAGGATGATCTTTTGTTTGTAGGTGAACAAAGGCATCAGCATAGGGTTTGGGGCCAAAAACAGCAATTCTTCCTGTGCTTCCTATGAAATGATAATTTTTCCATAGATCATGAGCAACTTCTCGAATTTGATTATTAAAATAATTTCTCCAGCATTTTGCAAGAACAAAAGGATCTTTAGAGGACAGTTGAGAATTTCCCTTAAACCATGGCCCTTGGTGAGTATAGCCGTTAATAAGAATGAGATGCTTTGAGGGTTTAACATTCATCCAGTTATCGCTCTCCCATTTTGGTAGAGTGCTCCAGCATCTAATAGTAACAAAAGGTCTTGTGGAAGAGTTTTCAAACCCTTTAATAGCATTCTGAATGATCTGTGGAAGTTGGCTGGCCTGTTTGTGACTTGTCAACTTTACAAACCGAACAAACCCATATTCAAACATTTGAGAAAGCCAGCTAGAATTAGGATCATCATCATCATCATCTGAATCTTCATCAGTGAAATACGAACCATCATCAAAATTAATAAGGAGACCCGAAAATGGGTGTTTCTTTTCATATACTCTGAGACTGCTCCCAAAGTGATCTTCCCATTCAAGCTGAATAAAGACATTATCACCTTCGTCTATTTCATCAGGGTGAGGAATAGTAGCAGTAACAAGTTTTCGGAAATACTTGGACCATAGGTCAAAAGACCTAGACATAGCCTTGCTATCCAGAATATGAGATTGTAAATCTGAAGGCAAGTTGGCAACAGCACTTCTTAACATGGATTGGGTCTTAAGACTCAATCTAGCATAATCAGTGCCCATTATAGTCTTTTTATCCATCGAATGAATTTCCTCTTTGCCAAAGAGTTGACTAATGTAGGCTTTAAGACTGCTCACAAGAGCCTCATTTTTTGAAACAAGGTTATTTTCTGGAACAAAGTCAATATTTGAAGCAAGGTCATTTTCTGGAATAAGGTTAGTATTTGAAGCAAGGTCATCTTCTGGAATAAGGTTACTAAAATGGCTCATATAAATCTCGTTTTGGGCAGTAAGGTTAACAAGGTGGATTTCAAGGGCTCTAAGGGTTTTGTGAAAAACACTACTATGGTTTTTTGTAAAAGCAAACTGGAGGTTATCAAGAATGAATTTAATAGAATCTGGTAATTCTGAATAGGTTCCATCGTGGAATTGTAGATTTTTTGATAAAACTTCCTGTAAAGCAATTAATATATCACCATTAGAGTATGTCACCTCTGCTGGGACATCTCTTTGAAGGGATGTTGATCCACTGGGTTTTACACCAGAAGATGCGCCTTCATGCATTTTAAAAGGTCGTCCCGCTGGGAACCTTTTGCTTTGGGAGTAGTCCTGTGCAGGAGCTTTTCCCTTTTTCTTTTCCATAATAATCCACTTACTAGTGGTATAAATATGAATATTATTATTCCACTTATTATTTATCCACGCATCATCAACCGATTCCTGCAAAGAAGCATTAATATTGTTAGGATAATGGATAGTTTTTAACATTTTGGTGTTATGAAAATTACCTTTAACATCATCAGAATTCATTATTAGTTCTTGAACAAGTTCATTCATGGGAGAGTCTTTCTTATAAGACAGATTATCAATATCAACTTCAAACTTTGAAGCAAATTTGAATTTTACTTTCTGTCCAAATGGATCAGTAGTAATTCCATCATGTTCAACTAAAAAGGGATACAAAGCGTTAATAAATGGCAGACCAAGAATCACTTTATCAGTCATATTTTTGACAAGAACAGAAGGAATCTTGAAACAAACATTATCATGGCACACCTGAGCATTAGTCAATTCATACTTAATTTTCATTTGAGAACCATTAGCAGAAACCAATCTTTCAGTAGATTTTTCAAAATATTTTGAGGGAATTAATCCTTCTTGAATACAGTTCATATCTGCACCAGAGTCAATCATAGCAATAACAGTGAAATGATAATCAGGAGAAACAACAATTTTAACTTTTGTAAACCATTTTGGAGGAAATAATTTATTAACAAAAGCAAGTTGGGGATTAGTGAAAGTATCAGGAGTACCTTTATCAGAAAGAAGAGCCTGTTGACTGGAGTCATTTCCACCACTGTGCTCATTTTGTTCGTTACTGGATTTATTAAGATCTTTATCAAGTTTTAGCATTGTCAATTCTTGTTTAAGATTATGGTTATCATTTTTCATGCTTTTAAATTCATGTTTTAATTCATTTATCTCTTGTTTAACGATATGAATTTCGTTTTGGAGATCATTAACAGTTAGATCTTTAGATTTCTTTTTATTAAATCTTTCCAAAGTTTCTTCAAAACTTATGGTTGATTTTGGTTTTTTACCAATTTCATCTTTTATCAAGTTTTTCTTAAACCTATCCAAATATTCTTTCTGGAGTTCAGGGTTTTGAATTTGATTTATTAGCTGAATTATCAATTTTTCATCTTCTTCACTCTTGGTGAGAGTATTAATAACATTGCAACAGGAATCTCTACAACCAATTTTAATATTAGGAGAATCAGAAGAATCATCAGCAGATTGATAGCAAGAATCAGATGAAGAAGAAAAATCATCTTCCAAAGAATCAGACGGAGTGTTTGATTCAAGGATTCTGAATAATTCTTCTTGCACATTATCATCAATGTTTAACATGTTGAATTTGTTTTTAACTTACCAGGTTTTTCTTTACAATCTTTACTAAAGTGTCCAGGTTTACCACAGTTAAAGCATTTACCTTTACTTGGTTTTTGTTTAACATGTTTTTTAGAAACATTTTTCTTCTTAGCATAGAAATCATTAGGTTTAATAAAGTTATTTCTGTATTTTTTATGGCTTTTATCATGTTTTTTACTTTTCTGCCTAGAAGGAGCAACAGGAGGCAGACCATATTGTTCACAGAAATTTCCCATTTCATATTTAGCTTTTCTTTTATTCTTTAATTGGTGTTTTAACAATTTTTCATCATTGCACATATTAATACCAAGTTTTTTAATAGTGCTGAACATATCACCATAAGTTAAATTATCATAATCAATAGAATCATTTTTACCCATTAATTCTTGTTTTACCTTATGAGCAAAGATAGGAGGCAGACCGTCAATAAACTTTTCTTTCCAATAAGGCTTATGACAATCTTTCCGGAGCATCACCCTGGAAGTAAAAACATCTTGATACCATCTGTAATCAGACATAGTTGGACAACTCAAATTATTTAGATAATCAGAAACACGGGATGAAATATTAGATGGAGTACCAACAAAATTTTTGAGAATGGTATAGATCAAGGTATTAACACCATCAGGAATACCACGACCAATACTTTCATCAAAAATAGGCAGACCTTCTTCATTCTTTTTAACAGCATGTTTAATAGATTCTTTGGATTCTTCAGTGATGTAAGAATCCCACCATCCACGAAGAGTACCAGAAAAACCAGTAAGAAGCAAGTTAACAATTTCAGGTTGATCAAGATCATGGTTGTTTTGATAAGCAATACCAACCATAGACATGTGGCTCATTTTATTAATGATTTCCGTTTCAGATAAACCATCAATATTCCATTCATAGAGCTTATCAGCAGAGACAGAAAACTGTGTTTGAAAAGATCTTTCTTCAAACTGCATATCAGGAGGAGTAGGTTTTGGATACCAATTTTTTGTAAAAGACATGGGTTTGGAGTTCCCAACAAATCTTTTAATTTCTGGGAAATCATCGTCAAAAATTCTTTTTGCAGGAACAGAAGAAACAGAAGAAACAGTATCAAAATCTGTATTTTCTTCAGAAACAATTTCCTTTTTGGAAATAGTTCGAGCAATTGGAGTACTTGTAGAAGTACTAGTACCCTCAGTTTTAATCTTTAGATTAGCAAGCATTTTGTCAACAATTTCAAGAGTCTTGGACTGAGAAGTTTTAAACATAACTTTTTCTCTTTGACTGGGTAAATCAATCAAAGGTTTCTCAGTTTTAACAGGAACAGGTTTTTCAGAAACAGAAACAGATGTTTCAACAAATTTTTCTTCAATACGGTCAAGCTGTTGACCAATAATATGCAAAGATTGATTAGTAAAATTGTTTTGTTCAATAAGGCTATCAATGAGAGTTTGATCATCAGCAATTTTGAAAGGAGAGGCCTTCACTTCCTCTTTTGTCACTTCATCTTTCTTAGTGGTTATCAAAATTGAATCAAGAGGAGGATGACTAGACCTAACAATGGTTTTATCAATCTTAACAAAATTTGATTTCTTTATCACATTCAAATGTTGTTTTGAAACCTCATTATTAGGAACATAATGATTTTCAAGAAAATCAAAAAACAAAATATGTTGTTTCAATTGATTCATCATTTCCAACCATTTTGATTTAACACGGTCCTTATCCGACTGAGCAAAATTATCTTGGAAATATTTTCTCTTGGTTTTGTTTGAAGCAAGCATAAACTCATTGTACAAAGAATCCCAATCAATTTCAAAATCATCATTTAAAACAGTCAAAACTCTTAATTGATTTTGGTAAACAGGAGGAGTTTCAATAGGAGAATCAAGATCAGATGGAGTAACAGAAACAGTATCTTCCTCATCTTCATTAGCAGTTTTACTAAATGGAGTGGAAGTTTCAGGTTTAGTTGAATAGTAAACAGAGCTAAATTGGGATTTATCACTTGAAATACCTTTTAGCTTTAAATCAGAGGATGTTTCCAAATTCTTTTTCAAAAATTCATTGATCTCGTGGTCTCTTTTTGAAATAGTTTCAGATCCAGCAAAGGAATGTCTTCCTTCGTTGATCCTCAAAGGTGGATTGTTTTGAAAACTTATTTTGACAGTACCATCAAGATATTGTTGAATATGGGTGAGATCAAGCTCATCAAAAATAGGTTTAGCAGGAGGGGTTTCTTGTTCTAACAACCAATCCTTAGGAAGTTTAACATCTTGCCATTGAATCATCTTCGGAACTTGGATTTTAGCATCAGGAGTTGAACATTTAATTAACATGGTTTTACCTGAAGGTTCTCTAGGCATTATAGCATAAGGATTCATTTGAGTACCCATTAGTTTGTAATAAATGCGATAAATCAAAGCAAAAGGCTTACTACCCTCTTCCATGTGATATCCAGATGAAGCAATATTCAAAGTTAAAGCTTTAACAATATTAGGATCATCCAAAGCAAGAGTAAGATCAGGATAACAGTTAAAATAAACAGGACCATCATACAAAGAAGCAGTGATCATTCCAAGAATGCTATCTTTAAAAATCTTAAATCTAGCATCTCTTAAACACATGAGAACAGAAGCATTAATACCCTTTCGAGTAAGTGGTTTAATAGCAACTTGAACCATACCAATATGCAAATAACTGAATTTTTTAGCAGCAAGGAAGTCATTAATATTCTTTTTAGTAAACAAACAACATTTTTCATGAATTCTCGAAATAGAGAAAATTTGTTCAACAGTTCTAGCTTTGTAAGCAGAATGGAAAGCACTTTCAACAAAACTAGTTTTATAAATGGTCTTAGTATCGACTTTAGGAATAGTCCACTTACTAAAATCAGGGATCACCTCATTATCATCAATAGTGTGATCTTCTTCATTTACAATATCAGGAGGACAACTAGTCCTGGAGCTGATAGAGGAGTTGGATCTCCACAACTTATCCATACTATCCTAGGATCAACACTCAGTTATCATGTTTTTCTCACAACCGTTGCATTTCGTAACACATACCCTAACCAACCTCATACCTCTCATGCCCTACACGCCCTCTCTTGGCTCAAACGGGCCTTACAGCTAGGTCCTAGGAATTCACTTTACGACTAGGGTGGCGCCAACGGCGGTAAGAAGGGAACACAACAACAGAATATCAAGCGTTCGGGTAGACACGGACAAGAAGACAAAGAACACAACCACACTACCACCGGCCAGAAAAGAGTGGCTCTGATATCATAAAGGGGGAAGGGGACACGCTGCTGAAGAGAAGGAGACGGAAGCACAGTAATATTTTCATCTGGGAACCATTAGCAGAAACCAATCTTTCAGTAGATTTTTCAAAGTATTTTGAAGGAATCAGTCCTTCTTGGATACGGTTCATATCTGCCCCTGAATCTATCATAGCAATAACAGTGAAATGATAATCAAGGGAAACAACAATTTTAACTTTTGTAAACCATTTTGGAGGAATTATTTTATTAACAAGAGCAAGTTGAGAAATAGTAACATCATCAGGGATACCTTTACCAGAAAGAAGAGCTTGTTGACAGGATTCGTCTCCATCATTATGCTCAAGACCTTGTTTAAGATTATTCTTATCACCTTTAACATCTTTAGAATCATGTTTTAAGTCGTTTATCTCTTGTTTAATAATATTAATTTCATGTTGTAAATCATTAACAGTTAGTTCTTTAGCTTTCTTTTTATTAAATTTTTTCAAAGTTTTATCCTCTTTACTCTTGATGAGAACATTGGTTTTAATAACATTGCAGCAAGAATTTCTACTACCAATTTTAATATCAGAAGAATTATTAATATTTAATATGTTGGATTTGGCTTTTAAATTTCTAGGTTTTCTTTTACAATTTTTATTAAAGTATCCAGATTTTCCACAGTTAACAAATCTCTTCTTAGCATAGAAATAATTAGGTTTAGCAAAGTTATATCTGTACCTTAGTTGGTGTTTTAACAATTTTTTATCATTACACCTATTGGTACTAAGTTTTTTAATAGTACTAAAAATATCTTCATAGGTTAAATTATTATAATCAATAGAATCATTTTTACCCACTAATTCTTGTTTTACCTTATGAGCAAAGATAGGAGGCAGACCGTCAATAAACTTTTCTTTCCAATAAGACTTAAGACAATCTTTCCTGAGCATTACTCTGGAAATAAAAACATCTTGATACCATCTGTATTCAGACATAGTTGGACAATTCAAATTATTTAAATAATCATGAGATGAAATATTGGATGGAGTACCAATAAAGTGTTTGATAATAGTACAGACCAAGGTATTGACTCCATTACAAGCAATACTTTCATCAAAAATAGGCAAACAGTCATCATTCTTTTTATCAGCATGTTTAATAAACTTTCTGGATTCTTCAATGAGATATGAATCCCACCATCCACGAAGAGCACCAGAAAACCCAGTAACAAGTAAGTTAATAACATCGGGTTGATCAAGATCATGGTTATTTTGATAAGCAATACCAACCATGGACATGTGAATTATTTTAGTAACAATTTCTAGTACAGACAAACCATCAATATTCCATTCATAAAGTTCATCAACAGGAACAGAAGAAACAGAGGACACTGTATCAGAATCTGTAATTTCTTCAGAAACAATTTCTTTTTTGGAAATAGTGAGAGCAGTTGGAGTTCTTGTAGAGGCGCCCTCAGTTTTAACTTTTAAATCAGAAAGCATTTTTTCAACAATTTCAAGAGTCTTGGACTGAGAAGTCTTGAACACAACTTTTTCTCCTTGACTGGGTAAATCAATCAAAGGTTTCTCAGATTTTTCAACAATTTTTTCTTCAATGCGGTCAAGCTGTTGACCAATAATATGCAAAGATTGATTAGTAAAATTGTTTTGTTCAATAAGGCTATCAATAGGAGTTTGATCATCCGCAATTTTGAAAGGAGAGGCCTTCACTACCTCTTCATCTTTTTTTGTAGTTATCAAAATTGAATCAAGAGGAGGATGACTAGACCTAACAATGGTTTTATCAATCTTAACAAAATTTGATTTCTTTATCACATTTAAATGTTGTTTTGAAACCTCATTATTAGGAACATAATGATTTTCAAGAAAATCAAAAAACAAAATATGTTTTTTCAATTGATTCATCATTTCCAACCATTTTGATTTAACACGGTCCTTATCCGACTGAGCAAAATTATCTTGGAAATATTTTCTCTTGGTTTTGTTTGAAGCAAGCATAAACTCATTGTACAAATAATCCCAATCAATTTCAAAATCATCATTTAAAACAGTCAAAACTCTTAATTGATTTTGGTAAACAGGAGGAGTTTCAATAGGAGAATCAAGATCAGATGGAGTAACAGAAACAGTATCTTCCTCATCTTCATTAGCAGTTTTACTAAATGGAGTGGAAGTTTCAGGTTTAGTTGAATAGTAAACAGAGCTAAATTAGGATTTATCACTTGAAATACCTTTTAGCTTTAAATCAGAGGATGTTTCCAAATTCTTTTTCAAAAATTCATTGATCTCGTGGTCTCTTTTTGAAATAGTTTCAGATCCAGCAAAGGAATGTCTTCCTTCGTTGATCCTCAAAGGTGGATTGTTTTGAAAACTTATTTTAACAGTACCATCAAGATATTGTTGAATATGGGTGAGATCAAGCTCATCAAAAATAGGTTTAGCAGGAGGGGTTTCTTGTTCTAACAACCAATCCTTAGGAAGTTTAACATCTTGCCATTGAATCATTTTTGGAACTTGGATTTTAGCGTCAGGAGTTGAACATTGAATTAACATGGTTTTACCTGAAGGTTCTCTAGGCATTATAGCACAAGGATTCATTTGAGTACCCATTAGTTTGTAATAAATGCGATAAATCAAAGCAAAAGGCTTACTACCCTCTTCCATGTGATATCTAGATGAAGCAATATTCAAAGTTAAAGCTTTAACAATATTAGGATCATCCAAAGCAAGAGTAAGATCAGGATAACAGTTAAAATAAACAGGACCATCATACAAAGAAGCAGTGATCATTCCAAGAATGCTATCTTTAAAAATCTTAAATCTAGCATCTCTTAAACACATGAGAACAGAAGCATTAATACCCTTTCGAGTAAGTGGTTTAATAGCAACTTGAACCATACCAATATGCAAATAACTGAATTTTTTAGCAGCAAGGAAGTCATTAATATTCTTTTTAGTAAACAAACAACATTTTTCATGAATTCTCGAAATAGAGAAAATTTGTTCAACAGTTCTAGCTTTGTAAGCAGAATGAAAAGCACTTTCAACAAAACTAGTTTTATAAATGGTTTTAGTATCGACTTTAGGAATAGTCCACTTACTAAAATCAGGGATCACCTCATTATCATCAATAGTGTGATCTTCTTCATTTACAATATCAGGAGGACAACTAGTCCTGGAGCTGATAGAGGAGTTGGATCTCCACAACTTATCCATACTATCCTAGGATCAACACTCAGTTATCATGTTTTTCTCACAACCGTTGCATTTCGTAACACATACCCTAACCAACCTCATACCTCTCATGCCCTACACGCCCTCTCTTGGCTCAAACGGGCCTTACAGCTAGGTCCTAGGAATTCACTTTACGACTAGGGTGGCGCCAACGGCGGTAAGAAGGGAACACAACAACAGAATATCAAGCGTTCGGGTAGACACGGACAAGAAGACAAAGAACACAACCACACTACCACCGGCCAGAAAAGAGTGGCTCTGATACCATAAAGGGGGAAGGGGACACGCTGCTGAAGACAAGGAGACGGAAGCACAGTAATATTGTAAATGGAAGTAATGTAAAGAACTTGAAAGTAAATAGCTTGAAAATAAATAACTTGAATGTAAGAACAATAATAAGGCGGTAGAACCAGCCAAGCAGTATATATCAAAATAATTCAAAGTAAATAAGAACAATAGTTCAAAATAAATGAAAGCAATTTAAAACCATCCGGTATGGCGGTAATCCGTCCAAGGTGGTGGTAGCAACAAGTAAAGTAATGAACATAGAACTGAAAATACTTCTTATTGAAAGTAGGATAAACACTTACAGTAGTAGTAGTGAATACAAGATTTCAACAGTTACAAAGCTTGAACTAGTCCTAGTTACAAGGTTTGTAGGATTACAAGGCTTGTAGTGAACAAGGATGAACAAGGTTGTAAACAAGGTAGTAGTAGTAGAAGCAAGTGGGTTCTCTCTCTAAGAAGGCTAGTTCTAAGGGAAGAGAAATCAGAACTAATATTTTGCTTCTAACTTAGCTTGAGTTCAAAACTTCAGGGACATCCCCCCTTAAATAGGCAAAGCTTTGAGTAAACAGTACTCATGAACAGTTAAAGTTAACAGTAAAAGATAAATTGTTGTAAGTAATCTAGGTGTGACTAAAAGTCACGGGAAACACGGAGAATCAACTTTTCAGAACATTATCATCAGGAGTGGAGATTAACAGTGAAAGTCCACTAGTAAACAGTGTAGCATTTGGCCTTTATGCAGGCTAGACAAATAAGCTCAATCTTCTCGAAGATCTGGAGTATCTTCATCATGTCCAAACAGCTCCCGGTCATATGGGAAATAAGGGTTGTGAGCAACAGATTCTTCAGAGGACTCTTTGGATTCTTCCTGATTAGCAACAGCTTCTTCTGCCCATTTGAGCAAAGCTAGAAGAGCGTCAGGATTCTTTCTCAAATTGTCAATAGAGGAGCTTTTAGTCTGAACATTTTTGCCGGAAGAAGAAGAGGGAGCATCAACAGGAGCAGGGGTTTGAACAGGGGAATGATCTTTGGTCATGGGCAAAGCAGCAGCAGATGAATATTCTCTGGAGATAAAGGCCACAGCGGTAATGATCTTTTCAGTGAGAGGGAATTTTCCCCACCATTTTACATACCAATGCCTGGAGAGAACATCACCATCTTTCTCATATTGCCATTTCAATATCCAGGGTATTTTATATTTTTTAACAAAATGAAGCAAGGCAGGAAATTTGGCTCCATAAGCATCACATCTAAAACATTTCTTGAAACTGTTGAAAGCTTCAAGCAATGGTGCAGGAAAAAAATCAACAATAAGACCAAATTGGGCCCACCAGCGGTTGAACCAAAGGGGCAAATCACCAGTGAATTCTTTGTCAAAGTTAACAAACCAGGAATGAGACATGTTTTCATTCTGGTGCAGCATGAATCTTGACCAAGCCATGATATAATCATAATATGAATAGGGAATGGGGGAACTTGGCATTGTTCTGGTAGATGTAAGAGAAGAGCCCCATTGTTCTTCAGAAATAAAATTGGCCAGGTAAACACTGTGGTAAATAATTTTGGAAGCATCGTTGTGATCAGAAATGGTGTTAATAATAATAGATCTTTCATGGCGCAGAAGATCAGAATAGTAATTTAAATTCTTTTCCCTATGCTCCGGAATCCAATGAAATTTTGGAGGGAAATAACTCCTAGCAAGTCTGAGCGGATCAGAAATAGAGGCTCTGTTGGGTTCAATATAAAACAGGTGTTGGAAATATTGTTTTTTGATGTACTGAGGGGAATTTTTTGGATAAACAGTTTTGATGGGCCGGTTAACAGGGGTTAAGGCATAAGGATCATAAGATGAAGCAAGAACAGTGGAGTAATTAATCCTAGGGATGGTTCCTAGGGTGGTGAAACAATTGGTTATTTCAAGAGGAGAAGCAGGTTCCTTTTTAACAATTTGTTTATCAGTTTCAGCAGGAGGATTATCTTTTGGTCTTCTACTTGTCATGGTGACACTGCAGAAATTCACGGGTAAGGAAATCAGGGATAGAATTTTGAGAACCCTTAATATATTCAATATCAAAATCAAAAACGCTTAAAATAGCTTGCCATCTGGCAAAAATATGTTTTGAGGCAATATTTTCAACATCTTTTTCAATAACATATTTAGCACTTTTGCAGTCAATCCGTAACAAAAATTTTTGGTTTAACAAATCACTTTGAAATTTTGAAATACATAGTACTATAGATAAAATTTCCTTTTTAATAGTACTATAATTTAACTGTGCATTGTTCCAAATACCAGAATAGAAACGAACAATTTGTTCAGATGACTCAGGAGAAATTCTTTGTTTTAGAATACCACCATAACCAACATCAGAGGCATCAGTTTCAACAATTTTGAAAGCTCCAACAGTAGGAATGCCAAGACAAGGCAATGTCTTAACATGAGTTTTGATTTGTTTAACAATAGAAGTATGAACATCAGACCAAGGAGGCGGATTACTTTTTAATCGATCAAACAGAGGTTTGCATTGTTTCCTCATATCTTTGTAAAAGTCTGCAACATAGTTTAATGACCCAAGAAATCTTTGGAGTTGTGTTTTGTCAATGATAACATCAGGAAACTTATCAGCAAACTGGATGGCTCTATCTATAGGACGAATCTGTCCTTCAGAGATATCATAGCCAAGGAATCGAACTTTGGTTTGGAATAGTTTAACCTTCTTGGCTGAGACAACAAGACCATTTCTTTTGATAGTATCTAGAAACGAATTCAAATGTTTCCAGTGTTCGTCAATAGAGCTAGAGTAAACAAGAACATCATCAATATAAACAATGGTGAAATGACTGAAGGAGTTAAAAATATCATTCATGATATTTTGAAACTCGCTTGGGGCATTTTTAAGGCCAAATGGCATAACATTCCACTCATAATGTCCAAAAGGAGTGGTGAAAGCAGTTTTGTACCTATCATTCTCACTAATCTGAATTTGCCAAAACCCAGATTTCATATCAAACTTAGAGAACACAACGGCTTCATTCAACCTATGGACAAGGTCATTCTTGTTGGGAATAGGATACCGAATCCATTCTAAAACCTTATTTAGTGGTTTGTAGTTGATGACTAATCTTGGGGTTCCTCTTTCAATTTCAGCATTTTTTTGAACATAAAAGGCTGAACAAGACCAAGGAGACTTGCTATTCCTAATCAATTTTTTCTGCAACAAATCATGGATTTCCTTTTTGCAAAATTCAACAGTTTCAACATTCATTTGGATAGGACGAGCTTTAGTGGGAATATTTTTCTCATTAAAATCCTTGACATATGGCAAATCAACAATATGTTTTTTCCTATGCCAGAAAGCATTAGGAACATCGGAGCAAACATCATCAATCAGCATTTTCTGGAAATTATCAATTTTGGATTGCAACAATTTATCAGAAATTTGTTCAGCAATTTTCCTGTATCTAACTTCTTGCTGAAGAAATTGAAGGTGTTTAATTTTAGCATGAATCATGTTTGAAGCAGTATTAGTATCAATATCAAACTTCGAAGCAAATTTGAACTTTACTTTTTGTCCAAAAGGATCAGTAGTAATTCCATCATGTTCAACAAGAAAAGGATATAAAGCATTTATAAAAGGCAAACCAAGAATCACTTTATCAGTCATATTTTTAACAAGAACAGAAGGAATCTTGAAACAAACCTTAGCATGGCATACATGAGCATTATTCAATTCATACTTTATTTTCATGGAAATAATGTAAAGAGCTTGAAAGTAAATAGCTTTAAAGTAAATGAACTTGTTTGTAAGAACAATAATAAGGCGGTAGAACCAGCCAAGCAGTATATATCAAAATAATTCAAAGTAAATAAGAACAATAGTTCAAAATAAATGAAAGCAATTTAAAACCATCCGGTATGGCGGTAATCCGTCCAAGGTGGTGGTAGCAACAAGTAAAGTAATGAACATAGAACTGAAAATACTTCTTATTGAAAGTAGGATAAACACTTACAGTAGTAGTAGTGAATACAAGATTTCAACAGTTACAAAGCTTGAACTAGTCCTAGTTACAAGGTTTGTAGGATTACAAGGCTTGTAGTGAACAAGGATGAACAAGGTTGTAAACAAGGTAGTAGTAGTAGAAGCAAGTGGGTTCTCTCTCTAAGAAGGCTAGTTCTAAGAGAAATCAGAACTAATATCAAGCGTTCGGGTAGACACGGACAAGAAGACAAAGAACACAACCACACTACCACCGGCCAGAAAAGAGTGGCTCTGATACCATAAAGGGGGTAGGGGACACGCTGCTGAAGACAAGGAGACGGAAGCACAGTAATATTGTAAATGGAAATAATGTAAAGAACTTGAAAGTAAATAGCTTGAAAATAAATAACTTGAATGTAAGAACAATAATAAGGCGGTAGAACCAGCCAAGCAGTATATATCAAAATAATTCAAAGTAAATAAGAACAATAGTTCAAAATAAATGAAAGCAATTTAAAACCATCCGGTATGGCGGTAATCCGTCCAAGGTGGTGGTAGCAACAAGTAAAGTAATGAACATAGAACTGAAAATACTTCTTATTGAAAGTAGGATAAACACTTACAGTAGTAGTAGTGAATACAAGATTTCAACAGTTACAAAGCTTGAACTAGTCCTAGTTACAAGGTTTGTAGGATTACAAGGCTTGTAATGAACAAGGATGAACAAGGTTGTAAACAAGGTAGTAGTAGTAGAAGCAAGTGGGTTCTCTCTCTAAGAAGGCTAGTTCTAAGAGAAATCAGAACTAATATTTTGCTTCTAACTTAGCTTGAGTTGAAACTTGCAAACATAAGGGACAACCCCCCCTAAATAGGCAAAATTCGGAGTGAACAGTGTCATGAACAGTAACGGATGAACAGTAGCAGTGAATAGTGACAGATGAATAGTGACAGATGAATAGTGACAGGTGAATAGTGACTGAATAGTAAAAATTGGAATTTCTCATCTTTTTTGACCCAATCTTGTGAGGAATCTTGTAGGATTATGTGAATCCTCCGTAGTGTCCTAAAAGTGTAGGAACAAGGCCTCCTTATTGGTGTCCTTTAAAGACAAAAGAAGCCAATAAGAAAGAAGCCAACAAAAGGAACTAATAGGCATGCATGTTGTCTTCACGTGAACATTGTGGGAAACCAGCTTCTAACAGTAGTAAACATTGGAGCATTGGCCATTGTGCAGGCTAGACAAATAAGAGAATCAAAATCTTCCGCAAAATCCGGAGTATTATGAACCAGTTCCGGATTTTTCGCAACATATTTGTGAAGGACAATAGTATATCTTGGCTGTTGTGTAAGCCAGATAAAGTAACACCAGTCTCGAAATAGTAGTGACCTCATCAATCAGTAGAGGGAGCATCGGAGGGATAACCATCAAAAGGATCAAAAGGACCTTGTGGAGAATCACAAACATGGTCATGGTAAATAGCATACTTATTACAGAATCCGCAATATAAAATTGGCTCAAATTTTGGAGTTTTCCCTGGGATAAGAAGACTGTTTAGATCAGGATGATCTTTTGTTTGTAGGTGAACAAAGGCATCAGCATAGGGTTTGGGGCCAAAAACAGCAATTCTTCCTGTGCTTCCTATGAAATGATAATTTTTCCATAGATCATGAGCAACTTCTCGAATTTGATTATTAAAATAATTTCTCCAGCATTTTGCAAGAACAAAAGGATCTTTAGAGGACAGTTGAGAATTTCCCTTAAACCATGGCCCTTGGTGAGTATAGCCGTTAATAAGAATGAGATGCTTTGAGGGTTTAACATTCATCCAGTTATCGCTCTCCCATTTTGGTAGAGTGCTCCAGCATCTAATAGTAACAAAAGGTCTTGTGGAAGAGTTTTCAAACCCTTTAATAGCATTCTGAATGATCTGTGGAAGTTGGCTGGCCTGTTTGTGACTTGTCAACTTTACAAACCGAACAAACCCATATTCAAACATTTGAGAAAGCCAGCTAGAATTAGGATCATCATCATCATCATCTGAATCTTCATCAGTGAAATACGAACCATCATCAAAATTAATAAGGAGACCCGGAAATGGGTGTTTCTTTTCATATACTCTGAGACTGCTCCCAAAGTGATCTTCCCATTCAAGCTGAATAAAGACATTATCACCTTCGTCTATTTCATCAGGGTGAGGAATAGTAGCAGTAACAAGTTTTCGGAAATACTTGGACCATAGGTCAAAAGACCTAGACATAGCCTTGCTATCCAGAATATGAGATTGTAAATCTGAAGGCAAGTTGGCAACAGCACTTCTTAACATGGATTGGGTCTTAAGACTCAATCTAGCATAATCAGTGCCCATTATAGTCTTTTTATCCATCGAATGGATTTCCTCTTTGCCAAAGAGTTGACTAATGTAGGCTTTAAGACTGCTCACAAGAGCCTCATTTTTTGAAACAAGGTTATTTTCTGGAACAAAGTCAATATTTGAAGCAAGGTCATTTTCTGGAATAAGGTTAGTATTTGAAGCAAGGTCATCTTCTGGAATAAGGTTACTAAAATGGCTCATATAAATCTCGTTTTGGGCAGTAAGGTTAACAAGGTGGATTTCAAGGGCTCTAAGGGTTTTGTGAAAAACACTACTATGGTTTTTTGTAAAAGCAAACTGGAGGTTATCAAGAATGAATTTAATAGAATCTGGTAATTCTGAATAGGTTCCATCGTGGAATTGTAGATTTTTTGATAAAACTTCCTGTAAAGCAATTAATATATCACCATTAGAGTATGTCACCTCTGCTGGGACATCTCTTTGAAGGGATGTTGATCCACTGGGTTTTACACCAGAAGATGCGCCTTCATGCATTTTAAAAGGTCGTCCCGCTGGGAACCTTTTGCTTTGGGAGTAGTCCTGTGCAGGAGCTTTTCCCTTTTTCTTTTCCATAATAATCCACTTACTAGTGGTATAAATATGAATATTATTATTCCACTTATTATTTATCCACGCATCATCAACCGATTCCTGCAAAGAAGCATTAATATTGTTAGGATAATGGATAGTTTTTAACATTTTGGTGTTATGAAAATTACCTTTAACATCATCAGAATTCATTATTAGTTCTTGAACAAGTTCATTCATGGGAGAGTCTTTCTTATAAGACAGATTATCAATATCAACTTCAAACTTTGAAGCAAATTTGAATTTTACTTTCTGTCCAAATGGATCAATAGTAATTCCATCATGTTCAACTAAAAAGGGATACAAAGCGTTAATAAATGGCAGACCAAGAATCACTTTATCAGTCATATTTTTGACAAGAACAGAAGGAATCTTGAAACAAACATTATCATGGCACACCTGAGCATTAGTCAATTCATACTTAATTTTCATTTGAGAACCATTAGCAGAAACCAATCTTTCAGTAGATTTTTCAAAATATTTTGAGGGAATTAATCCTTCTTGAATACAGTTCATATCTGCACCAGAGTCAATCATAGCAATAACAGTGAAATGATAATCAGGAGAAACAACAATTTTAACTTTTGTAAACCATTTTGGAGGAAATAATTTATTAACAAAAGCAAGTTGGGGATTAGTGAAAGTATCAGGAGTACCTTTATCAGAAAGAAGAGCCTGTTGACTGGAATCAGTTCCACCACTGTACTCATTTTGTTCGTTACTGGATTTATTAAGATCTTTATCAAGTTTTAGCATTGTCAATTCTTGTTTAAGATTATGGTTATCATTTTTCATGCTTTTAAATTCATGTTTTAATTCATTTATCTCTTGTTTAACAATATGAATTTCGTTTTGGAGATCATTAACAGTTAGATCTTTAGATTTCTTTTTATTAAATCTTTCCAAAGTTTCTTCAAAACTTATGGTTGATTTTGGTTTTTTACCAATTTCATCTTTTATCAAGTTTTTCTTAAACCTATCCAAATATTCTTTCTGGAGTTCAGGGTTTTGAATTTGATTTATTAGCTGAATTATCAATTTTTCATCTTCTTCACTCTTGGTGAGAGTATTAATAACATTGCAACAGGAATCTCTACAACCAATTTTAATATTAGGAGAATCAGAAGAATCATCAGCAGATTGATAGCAAGAATCAGATGAAGAAGAAAAATCATCTTCCAAAGAATCAGACGGAGTGTTTGATTCAAGGATTCTGAATAATTCTTCTTGCACATTATCATCAATGTTTAACATGTTGAACTTGTTTTTTAACTTACCAGGTTTTTCTTTACAATCTTTACTAAAGTGTCCAGGTTTACCACAGTTAAAGCATTTACCTTTACTTGGTTTTTGTTTAACATGTTTTTTAGAAATATTTTTCTTCTTAGCATAGAAATCATTAGGTTTAATAAAGTTATTTCTGTATTTTTTATGGCTTTTATCATGTTTTTTACTTTTCTGCCTGGAAGGAGCAATAGGAGGCAGACCATATTGTTCACAGAAATTTCCCATTTCATATTTAGCTTTTCTTTTATTCTTTAATTGGTGTTTTAACAATTTTTCATCATTGCACATATTAATGCCAAGTTTTTTAATAGTGCTGAACATATCACCATAAGTTAAATTATCATAATCAATAGAATCATTTTTACCCATTAATTCTTGTTTTACCTTATGAGCAAAGATAGGAGGCAGACCGTCAATAAACTTTTCTTTCCAATAAGGCTTATGACAATCTTTCCGGAGCATTACCCTGGAAGTAAAAACATCTTGATACCATCTGTAATCAGACATAGTTGGACAACTCAAATTAGTTAGATAATCATAAACACGGGATGAAATATTAGATGGAGTACCAACAAAATGTTTGAGAATGGTATAGATCAAGGAATTAACACCATCAGGAATACCACGACCAATACTTTCATCAAAAATAGGCAGACCTTCTTCATTCTTTTTAACAACATGTTTAATAGATTCTTTGGATTCTTCAGTGATGTAAGAATCCCACCATCCACGAAGAGTACCAGAAAAACCAGTAAGAAGCAAGTTAACAATTTCAGGTTGATCAAGATCATGGTTGTTTTGATAAGCAATACCAACCATAGACATGTGGCTCATTTTATTAATGATTTCCTGTTCAGATAAACCATCAATATTCCATTCATAGAGCTTATCAGCAGAGACAGAAAACTGTGTTTGAAAAGATCTTTCTTCAAACTGCATATCAGGAGGAGTAGGTTTTGGATACCAATTTTTTGTAAAAGACATGGGTTTGGAGTTCCCAACAAATCTTTTAATTTCTGGGAAATCATCATCAAAGATTCTTTTTGCAGGAACAGAAGAAACAGAAGAAACAGTATCAGAATCTGTATTTTCTTCAGAAACAATTTCTTTTTTGGAAATAGTTCGAGCAATTGGAGTACTTGTAGAAGTACTAGTACCCTCAGTTTTAATCTTTAGATTAGAAAGCATTTTGTCAACAATTTCAAGAGTCTTGGACTGAGAAGTTTTAAACATAACTTTTTCTCTTTGACTGGGTAAATCAATCAAAGGTTTCTCAGTTTTAACAGGAACAGGTTTTTCAGAAACAGAAACAGATTTTTCAACAAATTTTTCTTCAATACGGTCAAGCTGTTGACCAATAATATGCAAAGATTGATTAGTAAAATTGTTTTGTTCAATAAGGCTAACAATGGGAGTTTGATCATCAGCAATTTTGAAAGGAGAGGCCTTCACTTCCTCTTTTGTCACTTCATCTTTCTTAGTGGTTA
Source organism: Quercus robur (assembly GCF_932294415.1). NCBI lineage: Eukaryota > Viridiplantae > Streptophyta > Magnoliopsida > Fagales > Fagaceae > Quercus > Quercus robur. The sequence continues at coordinate 30,553,997 of NC_065536.1, read as the reverse complement.
TCAAAATTGAATCAAGAGGAGGATGACTAGACCTAACAATGGTTTTATCAATCTTAACAAAATTTGATTTCTTTATCACATTCAAATGTTGTTTTGAAACCTCATTATTAGGAACATAATGATTTTCAAGAAAATCAAAAAACAAAATATGTTGTTTCAATTGATTCATCATTTCCAACCATTTTGATTTAACACGGTCCTTATCCGACTGAGCAAAATTATCTTGGAAATATTTTCTCTTGGTTTTGTTTGAAGCAAGCATAAACTCATTGTACAAAGAATCCCAATCAATTTCAAAATCATCATTTAAAACAGTCAAAACTCTTAATTGATTTTGGTAAACAGGAGGAGTTTCAATAGGAGAATCAAGATCAGATGGAGTAACAGAAACAGTATCTTCCTCATCTTCATTAGCAGTTTTACTAAATGGAGTGGAAGTTTCAGGTTTAGTTGAATAGTAAACAGAGCTAAATTGGGATTTATCACTTGAAATACCTTTTAGCTTTAAATCAGAGGATGTTTCCAAATTCTTTTTCAAAAATTCATTGATCTCGTGGTCTCTTTTTGAAATAGTTTCAGATCCAGCAAAGGAATGTCTTCCTTCGTTGATCCTCAAAGGTGGATTGTTTTGAAAACTTATTTTAACAGTACCATCAAGATATTGTTGAATATGGGTGAGATCAAGCTCATCAAAAATAGGTTTAGCAGGAGGGGTTTCTTGTTCTAACAACCAATCCTTAGGAAGTTTAACATCTTGCCATTGAATCATTTTTGGAACTTGGATTTTAGCATCAGGAGTTGAACATTGAATTAACATGGTTTTACCTGAAGGTTCTTTAGGCATTATAGCATAAGGATTCATTTGAGTACCCATTAGTTTGTAATAAATGCGATAAATCAAAGCAAAAGGCTTACTACCCTCTTCCATGTGATATCTAGATGAAGCAATATTCAAAGTTAAAGCTTTAACAATATTAGGATCATCCAAAGCAAGAGTAAGATCAGGATAACAGTTAAAATAAACAGGACCATCATACAAAGAAGCAGTGATCATTCCAAGAATGCTATCTTTAAAAATCTTAAATCTAGCATCTCTTAAACACATGAGAACAGAAGCATTAATACCCTTTCGAGTAAGTGGTTTAATAGCAACTTGAACCATACCAATATGCAAATAACTGAATTTTTTAGCAGCAAGGAAGTCATTAATATTCTTTTTAGTAAACAAACAACATTTTTCATGAATTCTCGAAATAGAGAAAATTTGTTCAACAGTTCTAGCTTTGTAAGCAGAATGAAAAGCACTTTCAACAAAACTAGTTTTATAAATGGTTTTAGTATCGACTTTAGGAATAGTCCACTTACTAAAATCAGGGATCACCTCATTATCATCAATAGTGTGATCTTCTTCATTTACAATATCAGGAGGACAACTAGTCCTGGAGCTGATAGAGGAGTTGGATCTCCACAACTTATCCATACTATCCTAGGATCAACACTCAGTTATCATGTTTTTCTCACAACCGTTGCATTTCGTAACACATACCCTAACCAACCTCATACCTCTCATGCCCTACACGCCCTCTCTTGGCTCAAACGGGACTTACAGCTAGGTCCTAGGAATTCACTTTACGACTAGGGTGGCGCCAACGGCGGTAAGAAGGGAACACAACAACAGAATATCAAGCGTTCGGGTATAAAATCTTTGCATTCACACTTACTTTTCTACCAAAATAATTCCTTGCATTCACACTTACTTTTCTACAAAAATAATATCACTTTGCATATATATATATATATATATATCTCACAACTTAACCACCTAATATAGTTTTGTACATGCTAAATATATTTTATAATACAAATAGTCATTTCAATTATTTATAATCTTTACAAATTCTTATTCAATAACATTATAAAATAATATGTTCATTAAATACTTTGTAAGTAAGTGGCTTAAAATATTAATCATACTTAACCACTTAAACATATAGTTTAATTATAAAAATTGGATCGGGGTGTTACACCTGCCATAAACCCCTTACTCTCTTAGTTTACATTGCCTTGGGCCTGCGGTGGCCCTTTCTCACTTTTCTACCTCATACACTGCCCATAGGATGCTATTTCTTTCTTTCCTGGCTTCTTTGAGCCCTTTACCTCTTCAAGACCCATTTATTTATTTGTTGGGCCTATGATTCATTATTCCTGCCACTTGGGCTTAATGGGTTTTTGCTATCTATTTTGTCAATTCTTTGTTGCCCTCATTATTGGGCTTTCTTTCTGTCTGCCTGGGCTTCCACAAATGGCCCTCATCATTTAGCCCCCTGAACATATGAAACGTTCCTGTGATTCATACGTGAATGAAAAGGCGTTTCTGCCCTTCTCTCATCTTTTTTCTTCTTCTCTTTTTCACTGGTCTTTTTTAAGTTGTGGACGCCTTCTTATACATATACATATATATATATATATATATATTCCTTCCTACCGTGAACACGGTTGTCTCTTCGAATTTCCCAGTTTGGCAATTATTTTCAAAACAGAGCCGCCGCTTCATTAATTTCATCCCATTCTGATGGCTGACCCGTCACCTTCCTTCGTGCTATTATTAATGACCTGGGTATTAAGGAAGAATCCTTTTGCACTTTAATCACAAACTCTTTCTTTTTCCAGAACACACACACTCTCCGTCTCTTACTCTCCTTCTTCTTTTCAAACGCCCATACCCATTTTCTCTGACTAAGCCTCCTCACCATGTCATCGGTGAAAAGCCAAGGCTTTTCCCGCCGCAAAGGGAAGGCGATTGCTTCCGATTCTCCCGCCGTTCTTGATGTGGGCGAGGAGATGGAACATTCCGATTCGAAGTGGTCCGCTGAGGAAAAGACGCAGCACGATCCCGACAGCGAATGCGCTCCTTTAATCGACCCGTGGTATGAAGTTAATCCTCACTTCCCAAAAATCCGTGGTGACTATGTATCGCCGCCACCAGGTCGTGTATTGATTGCCCTTGTCCGGCGAAACCCCAACGTCTCTTGGGCTCCTTTAGCATCTTCAATCCCCGATCTGTCCATTCGCCAAGGTACCTCGCTTCCCGTACTCTTTCATTTTGAATTTGGGTCTGGCACATCCTCGGGTTGGAAGGAATGGGTTGACAGTGAGCTTTCCGACACGGGCTTTATGGGTTTGCTGCAACTAGCTGGCGTCTTGAAGGCTATAGTCTCATCTCGCTGCTTGTCGAATTTCTGGGACCTCTATAACCTCTACATTTGGTCCGGCGATGGTGCACCACCACCCACACCTTCTTTTTCTCGTGCGGCGAACTCACCATGACCCTTGAAGATGTGGCTAACCAGTTGCTCCTGCCCATTCTTGGCGATGCCGATCCTGTCGCCCTAGAGCTTTCTCCAGAGGAAGAGGTCATTGAGGCTGAACTGAGGAAAAGGATGGCCGGAAACGCCAAGTTGTCCTACTGGGTGAGTTCTTCCTCTAAGTTTTTTGTTGTTGCCCGTCGTGCGGCTTTTATTGCATTTTGGCTTTGCAAGTTTGTTTTTGGGTCCCACCCCCACTACGCCATAAAGCCTTTGTACTTTCGTTTGGCTATCAAAATATCTGCTAGGGTGAGCCTGCCGCTGGCCCCCATGTTCCTGGGGCACTTGTATGTTCAATTAGATATTCTCCGTAGTGATGAGAGTCAGGCTGGGTCCTGCCACATTGTTACCTCTTCCGTTCACTGTATTATACTTCAGCAGCTGTTGTTTGAGCGTTGTGCTCAGTACTTCACAAAATGTAGACCCGCTCGATTTGCCAGAGAGAAGTACCAGACATGTCCGAAAGTGATTACCGATTTTTGTGGCAGGTTTGAATCCGATTTTCTGCTTGCTTTTCGTTGGTCTGGTTTGAATCCAATTGGCTATTCTGTGGTTAAATCTTTTGATGAGGGCGTCGGTTTCTCTTGGAGAGCCTATAGAAATTTGGGTGCAGATTACACTTGTGCAGATTCTGCCATGGGTTCATTTGTTGATACCATTGGGACCACTACCCCATTGGTTAGCTTTGATGAAACTGGGATTACCTATCTTGCTGCTACCAATGCCGGATGACTGCCTTACCTAGCCAATGAAGGCATTAGATTTGTTCACTATCCTGCCAACCGGGTGAGAAGGCAATTTGGTTTGGATCAAGACATTCCCAATGACATTTATTTCCTCATGGAATCTCTTACGTCAGTCCGTCCTTTCCTGCGGCATACTGCCTTTGAGTTTTGGAAGAAGCGTTTCAACGCCATTACAGTTTCCGGTTCACTAAGGGAGGGTGTCTGTACTTTTCCCATGCACGGTTATTGGCACGCAGTGATGGATACATTTGTGGCTGAGTTAGCGGGGAGTCGTGACTTCTCCCTTATTCCTCCTAAAGGGCTAGGTATGGTTGTCTCAGTTAATCCTCGCCTGCTGCTTCCTTCTAAGTTTGTTTTGGCGTATGCTATCCGGTCAGCTATCTTTGAATGGGACGCAAAGAAGAAAGGATGGTTCTGGCACGTTGGTGACTATCCCCCTGGTTGGGAGAAAAAAGTTAAAGTAATCAACATCTCTGTACCGAGCAAGAAAGCGCCTGCCAAACCAAAGTTCTCCTGCAAAACCAAGCCTGCCACGCCACTACCTCCTGCAGGTGCTCCTTTGGCTAGCAGGACTCGTGGTAGCAAGAGGAAAACTACTCCTCACCCCGTATCTGCCTCTGAACGGAGGGTAAGTTATTTCTCCCCCTTTTCTTCTTTGACAAAACTTCTTAATTTTCTTGCGGCTAACTCACTAATTTCCTCTGCCTCTTTCCTTTTAGTCCAAGCATAAGGAAGACTCATCAGTTACTCGCCCCATTTTGCTTGATGAGCCTAAATTTGAGGTGAGTCCCTTTTCTTCATTTTTCTCCTCTTTCTTTTTCGCACGCCTCTGCCACGGGTCTTTTGTTTTTTTACTTAAAATTTTTTATTTTTTTTTATTTTTATTTTTATTTTTATTTTTATTTTTTTTTTATTTTAGAGGAGGAGCCTGAGCCTCTATCCATATATCGCCCCATTGCCAAGGAGATTTTCGCTTCCATGGGTGTACCTATGGAAGGCTTTTTTGATGGGGCCGAGGTAGTATTAGCAACGCTTGCTCCTTCTACTACTGCACACAAGACTCTTACCAAAACTCCCACCCCTTCCGCCGAGCCGGTACCTAGAGAGGGTACTCATGTTGAAGGGGTTCGTGAGACTATACCTTTGCCTGCCGAGAGACCCACTCCTTCAGAGGGAGCCATTCCTCCTGCCGCTGTTCAAACCAAGATCACTTCTCCCGTTTTGCTACTTGTGATTTCAACTAGTGACTCTTATGCAGCTATCTCCCAGGTTGCAAAGGGTGGTGCCTCGCTTGTTGTTACTCCTTCCTCCATTCCCGGCTCCGCTACCTGCGGTCCTGATACGGACTTATCCTCAGAGGGATCCGATGACATTCTTGAGGATCCTAATGATGCACCCGTGCTGAAAAAGAGAATTTTCGATTCTAATGAAGAGGGGAGTGATTTGCCTGAGCCTGACTTCATGGGTATATATCTCTCTTCCCCTTCTCTTTGTTTGTTTGTTTTTTTTTTTTTTTTTTTTTTTTTTTTTTTTTTTGTTGTTGTTGTTGTATTTGCGTTTCATTTGCATACTTATCTCCCTACTTGCAGAGACTTCTGAGGGGCCAGAAATTGCAGCAGGCGTGGGAATGACTGCTCCTGCCACACCCATAGCGCCTATTCTTGCCGCACCTTCAGCACCTGTTTCAGCTGTACCTACTATTCTTGCTTCTGCTGTGCTTACAGTACTTGTTTCTACTGCACCCGTAGCCCTCATTCCTAGTAACTTCGGAAAATTTCCTTTTCTTCCTATTTCATCTTCTTTTTTTGCAAGTCTTCTCTTCCCGTGCCATGGTTTTTTCATTTTGCCTTGCATTTCCTTTTTTTATAGGTCCACTTCCTACTATCCCTTCTCAGTTTGAGGCGGGTAGAAGTTCTACTGCTGTCCCGGATGATGCTATGGCCTTCCTTGCCCACTTTGACCAGCCAGAGGTTAACGACCTTGGTTCGGCAGACTTCTGGGCTTCCAGTCCTCCTTATGTTGACTTTTATGGCTTCCGAGTCCTTGAGGACTGCGTCTCTCACTTAGTGATGATGTACAGTTGTCACGGCAACTTTATGCAGGAGTTTCACCTTGGTCGTTTTGCTAGGGAGCATTTCTTGAAAATGCTGGGGTGTGTGCTGAACAACATTGAGCATAACTTCATTGACTCAGTTTCTGCCGAGAGGATCCTGCAGTGGAGGGTTGTGATTCAAGAGCTCATCAGTGTGGGTTTCGCCGTGGAGTTTGTTCTTCATCATCTACGTGAGGTTGCCCGAGCCTTTTTCATGAGGAGAGTTCAGCTAGCCGTTGATGCCATAGATGCCCGTATCGAGCTTTTGAAGAAAGAGGTGGCGGATTTTAAGGGTCGGCGTGAGCGTCTTCTTTCTGGCGTTAGTGGGCCTAGTCGATTTGGAGATCAGAGTCTCATTTCTGGACTTCATTGATGATGGCTACGTTTCCTTTCTTTTTCTCTGTTTCTCTGTTTTTGTTATGTCACACAGAACACTTATATGTTTCCTGCCGTAGTTACTTGGCTTGTGTTTGCCACAGTTTGGGTTTGTAATAATGCTACACTTTGCTACTTTTTCTTTACTATTACTATGACATGATGCTAATACTTCGTACTTTTTCATTGCATACTCATGAAAGCACGTTACAATTTCTTCTGTGACATAGTCACTTGGAGGAATAAAAAGAAAAAGTGAAGGAAACATAAACAAAAACTAAAGAAAGGGACAACCACGTAACTTTCTTCTCTAAGCAAAATAACGCTTCAACCATTTTCCATTGATGGGATCCATCAAGTCCCTGCTATCCATTTGAGTTAGGCGATAATACCCACTTTGATGCGCTTCCCTTATCACAAGGGGTCCCTCCCATTTTGGTGCGAACTTGGATGGTCTTGCCAAACCTCGCCTGACATAGTCTGCCACTTTTAACACCAGTTATCCTTTCGCAAACACTCTTTGTAAGGTTGAATTTATTCAACCATCTAATTGGCTTTATTCCGTGCCAAATTTGCTTGTAATTCAGCATTTAGTAACCCTGTATTTAGGTGGGATTGTTGTAAGGGTAGTGAGTGAGATAGTGTGAAGATTGCTCAAGAGTGTGCAAGAAAACAGAGAGTCGCGGCTGGGACTCGCGACTGGACTCGCGGCTTCAACCCGCCAGAATCTGCACACGTGCCAAGCATGCTGGAAGATGAACAGTCATGCTAGCTGGAGCACTACAGGACAAAACAGGACAACTGGCCATACGGTTAACTCGCGACTGGAACTCGCGACTTAGTCAAGCCGCGAGGTCAAGCCGCGAGCCACCCCTGTTTTGGAAAAACCTGACGTTTCGCATTCCACTCCTCTTCAGTATAAATACCCTTTTAACCCACGATTGAAAGAGAGCTTCCAGAGAGAATTTTGAGAGAGAAACCCTAAAGAAAAACCAGATTGTTTTACCCACAATCTCTACCTTAGAGTCTCATCAAAATCCCTCACTCTCTTCCTCTCCATTGTCAAATCCTTGAGAGGCCTTTATACCAAACCTGGTTCTCACCATTATCATCTCTGTGAGACAGTCGTTTGGAGTTCTGGGAAGCAGTTAGGAAGGAGCCAATATTCATTGGTTGATGCTACGGTGTAGTAGCGGAATCCGGAAAGCTAGAAAAGAAAAAGGTTCGGCGCAACCTCGTTGGAGCAAGAAGCTTGGAGGGCTTAGGTGCATTGGGTAGATTAGGCTTGGAGGGTCTATTGCTGTCCTTGTATCCCAACTGTATTTTCTAGTGGATTGATTACCGCTTGGAGGGCGGCGGAGAGGTTTTTCGCCGAGGTCTTCGGTTTCCTCTTCGATAACATATCTGGTGTTATCGCTGTGTTTGCATCTTCCTTCCTCTCTATCTCTGCCTTTACATTAATCTGCTGTGGTTTATTTTGATGTGGCTTAGATAGTTGTTTTAATCAATTCCATGTTATAACATATGTTAAGTTTCCGCACACTAGTTGTTTAACATATTGCATGTGTTGATTAAATTGGTTTTTGGGGTCTAAACGTTCAAAAGTGTTTTTGTACACGTTTTTGAACTTTCAATTGGTATCAGAGCGGGTACACAGCTGTTTGGTGTCATTACCATTTGTGTGATCCTAGACCCCTGTGTTGTGGTTGCTGTTCTTGTTTATACCATGTTGAATTGTAGCTCAAGTATTTGTGAAAATGTCTCTATGCACATGACTGAAAGGTGTCTTACTGATGACCTTGTAGAGTTATTAAAAACTAAGAAACATGCTAGAGTTTTTGTTCACATGCTGAAATTTCTTGAGAATCAGAATCTTGTCTTACACAGTAGCATATCTGAATCAAAATCATTGATTAAGAAATATAAAAGAAAGAATAGAATGTTGTGTGAAATGATTGAGAATCTGAAAATGAAAAATCAATCTAAAAGTAGCATGAAACCTGATGATGAGTTTGTGTTTGAAGGTCAAGAGTGTCTGTCTCATGTGAACCTATTTGTGCATACCTCTTTAAAGGTGTTTAATGCTTGTCTGTGGTATCTTGATAGTGGGTGTTCTCGCCATATGACAGGGGATAAGTCACTGTTTAAGTCACTCAAAGAAAAGGTGGGTGACTATGTGACCTTTGGGGATGGAAGCCATGCTCAAGTCCTAGGCAAAGGAACCATTGAGATACCCGGTTTGCCTCTGTTGAAAGATGTGCTGTTCATAAAGGGGCTGAAGGCAAATTTGCTGAGCATCACTCAAATTTGTGATGACAACTTTCTGGTACAATTCTCCAAGAAAGGATGTTTGATCATCAATAAAGAGGGGATTCAGGTTTTGGAAGGAAATCGGACTACGGATAATTGTTATGGAATAGTTCCCACGGCACCAATATCATGTAGAAGTGCTCGGGTCGATATGTTGGAGCTGTGGCATCACAGATTTGGGCATGCCAACTTCAAACAAGTCGCCAAAGTCTCCAAACTTGAAGCAGTTGAGGGACTTCCTAAGTTTGGAAAAGTAGAGAAGACCATTTGTGGTGCATGTCAAATGGGGAAGCAAACTAAGGCCAGCCATCACAAGGTAAATGTGATAGCCACCTCTCGTTGCTTGGAGCTACTTCATGTTGATCTGATGGGGCCCACCAGAACTGAAAGCCTAGGGGGAAAAAGATATATCATGGTCATTGTGGACGACTACTCAAGATACACTTGGGTTGAATTCCTTAGAGAAAAATCAGAAGCTTGTGAGAGGCTAGAGATTCTGTGCAAGAAACTACAAAATGAAAAGGGGATTCCAATAGCCAAGATTAGAAGTGATCATGGGAGAGAATTTGAGAATGCAAGATTCGAGTCCTTCTGTGAAAAGAGTGGTATTAAAAGAGAGTTTTCAGCTCCCAAAACTCCACAACAAAATGGAGTGGTAGAGAGAAAAAATCGTGTGATTCAGGAGATGGCAAGAGTCATGTTGCTGAATAAGCAAATACCTCAAAACTTTTGGGGAGAAGCTGTCAACACCTCGTGTCACATTGGCAATAGGATTTTCTTTCGAGCTGGTACAAAGAAGACTGCATATGAGATATGGAATGAGAAGAAGCCTAAAGTGAAGTATTTCCGGGTATTTGGAAGTAAATGTTATATCTTAAATGATCGAGAGAATCTTGGGAAGTTTGATGCAAGAAGTGATGAGGGTACTTTTCTTGGCTACTCTACTACAAGAGAACAAAGACTGTGATGGAATCCATAAATGTCAAGATTGATGATGCCTTACCTAAGGTGGAAATGATTGATGATGTAGAAGGGCCGAGCACCGAAGAGCCTGATGTTGAGGTAGAAGCTTTGGATATAGAAGGTGAAGAACCTATACCAGAAGTAGAATCGACTCCCATCAACCCAAGAAGGGAAACGAGATCGATGTCTAGAACTTCAAGTCCTCTTACTCCACCAGAAGTTCATCCTCCTATCTCTCGTAGTGATGAAGTTTCCACTTCAAAAAGGCCTTCCTCAAGAATTCTCAAGAATCATCCGGAAAGTAATATCATAGGATCACTTGATGACGGTCTTCGCCTCAGGAAAGGAAATATTCTGCTAGCCAATCATGTAACATATCACTGTTATCTTGCACAATTTGAACCAAAGAGGGTTGAAGAGGCTCTTCTAGATGAGAATTGGGTTGAATCAATGCATGACGAGTTGAATCAGTTTGTGAGAAATGACGTGTGGGAACTTGCTCCACGGCCTGAGAACGTTCATGTTATAGGCACAAAGTGGATTTTTAAAAACAAAACTGATGAAGATGGGGAGATAATTCGAAACAAGTCTCGATTGGTGGCTCAAGGCTACACACAAGTAGAAGGGGTGGATTTTGATGAATCATTTGCTTCGGTGGCAAGACTCGAATCCATTCGAATCCTCATGTCCATTGCGTCCACCTTGAAGTTCAAACTTTATCAAATGGATGTTAAGTGTGCGTTTCTGAATGGATATCTAAATGAAGAGGTTTTTGTTGAGCAACCAAAAGGATTTGAGGATCCTCATTTTCCAGATCATGTATTAAGATTAAAGAAAGCACTATATGGTTTAAAACAAGCGCCTAGAGCCTGGTACGACCGTCTTACACATTATCTTCTAGATAGAGGTTTCAAGAGAGGGTATGCTGATCGAACTCTATTTGTCAAAAATGATGAAGATTATCTCCTTGTGGCATAAGTCTATGTTGATGACATAGTGTTTGGAGCAACTATCGAAGATCGTGCTACTGAATTTTCTGAGGAGATGAAGAAGGAGTTTGAAATGAGCATGGTGGGGGAGCTCACATTCTTTTTGGGTCTTCAAGTCAAACAACAGAAGGAGGGTATATTTGTATCTCAAGAGAAGTATGCCAGAAATATTGTCAAGAAGTTTGGCCTAGACTCCAAAAAACATGCCTCCACTCCCATGAGCTCTGCCACTAAACTGAATGTGGATTCATCAGGAGTTGAAGTAAGTCCCACGTTGTATAGGAGCATCATTGGAAGTTTGCTCTACCTTACAGCAAGTAGACCGGACATTGCTTTCAGTGTGGGCGTTTGTGCCAGGTACCAAGCTAATCCGAAGGAATCTCATCTGACTGCTGCTAAGCGAATCATTCGATATGTGAGTGGTACTGCAAACTATGGTCTGTGGTATTCAAAAGACTCAAATGCGTGTCTTGCTGGGTATTCGGATGCTGACTGGGCTGGAAGTGTAGACGATCGGAAAAGCACTTCAGGCGGCTGTTTTTATCTTGGTAACAATCTTGTTTCATGGATGAGCAAAAAGCAGAATTCAGTGTCTCTATCTACTGCAGAAGCAGAGTACATAGCTGCTGGAAGTTGCTGCACTCAGCTTCTTTGGATGAAGAAATTACTTCATGACTATGGAATTCCTCAAGAAACGATGTGTGTCTTCTGTGACAACACCAGTGCCATCAATCTTTCCAAAAATCCTGTTCAGCATTCAAAATCCAAACACATAGAGATACGGTACCATTTCATTCGGGATTTGGTAGAGGAAAAAGTTGTGTGTCTTGAGTTCATACACACTGACAATCAAAAGGCGGATATCTTCACCAAGCCACTCGATGGTCCACGGTTTGAATCACTCCGTAAGACCATTGGTGTCGGTACAATTCCTTGACTCTCTTGTGTGTTGTGTGCTTCATTGTTTTTATATCTGTATGTGTTGGAGCACACACATTTTTTTTTTTTTTGCAACTTGTTTCTTGCTTGCTTGTTCTTTTGTGTTTGCTGCTGGTTATGTTTGTGGTTGTTTCATTCCTTTTTGTTTCTTGAGTCAAAAATCCAAAATTCACATAAAAAATTTGAGAATCAAAAAGCTTGATTGACTTTGTTGAGTTTTGTCTTAAAACTCCTTTTGCCTTGTACCTTTGTGCTAATGGCTTTGTGCATTATCGAGCATTGCTTGTTTTCATGCACTCATATCACTTTGGGAAAAATCTTGAAATCTATGTGATTGTTGTAAATAGATCTTCAAACTTGTCATGAATGATTAGTGAATGGTTATGTTGATCTTGAAACATGCATAGTCTTGTGTCTATATCTCTTCCCATTTTTTATTTTTTTGTTTTGCTAAAAAGAGCTCACTAAATGTAACTCTCCAAATGAAAAGAGATATTGAGCTGCAAAAGCCTGTCGCACATTCTAGTATTTGACTAGGAAAAAGGGTAAGCGACCTTATATCAAAAGTGAAATTTCTTTCAAAAGGGCCAAAGGCCTGTTCTTCAAAGAAAAATGTTGTCTATACCTCTCACAATGAGAGATGATTGCCTCAAAAGATCAAATGTTATGGCTGAAAGTGGAGTCAAATGAAAAGCTCCAAGTTATGTTATCAAGTTGTGTGGGAAGTCATATATTCATATTTCTATAATTGAGATTGGTCACATGATCTAGTACTAATTGTGTATGCCTTGGTTGAATTGATCATTGAAGCTTCACATTAGACAAAGGACTATTTCATTGTTGTTATCCACACACAACACACAAGTTTATGTTTGATAAATGCCATATTCATTTGTGTGATTGTACTTGATAAAATGTGTTTTCACATGCTCAATCTTTGTTAATTCAAGCACAAAAAGATTTTTGAGTGTTTTAGGTGTTTTTGGAAAGTGTTTTGCTGAAAAATCTGAAATTTTTCAAAAATCCAGTTTTTGCCCTGTTTTGGCGGCTCAGTCGTGGGTATGTCAAGTCGCGAGACTCAGTCGCATCTTCGCTGGTCAGTTTTGGCGACTTGTTCGCGAGTGGAAGGTCCAGTCGCGAGATTCACTCAGAGATTTTCGCGACTCAGCACGCGACTCACTCGCGGGTAGACCTTCCAGTCGCGAAAAACACTTAGAAAAATTTTTCAAACTTTTGTTTTTGTGTTCTTTGGCGGCTTATTCTGGCGACTGTGTGGCGACTTGTCTCAGTCGCGAAAATCGCGTGTTTTGGACATACAGGGGCAGTTTTTAAAATTTTCTGTTTTCCCTCGATTTTTTTTTGTGACTGTTCATTGTCTTTTTCTTCTGCACTTTCCCTTTCTCACCGTGCCTCCATTGTCGTTCTCCATTGTTTGCTTCTTCTCAGCTAAAAATCGTCGACTCACAGGTATGGTTCCTTGTCTTGCACTCTAATTTTCCTGTTGTTATGGTTTTCCCTCTGGATTATTCTCTTTTGAGTGTGATTTTGTGATGGGTTTTGTGATGTCTTCGTTAACTTATTGTTACCTGTTCTTCTGGTCTTTGAGCTAATTTCTTTTGATTGGTTGTGTTCTTTATCATGTGCTTAGCTAGGGTTAGCTAATTTTTGTCTGATCTGTTGTTGCTATCATATTTCACTTTGATCTTGTGTGGTATCTTGTTGATGTGGTGTTGATTTTGGTCCCTTTACAGCTGTTTTTGTGGGCATACTTGATCTCTCTACTGTGTAGTTCTAATTTGGGCCTTTGGTGTCCCTCATTGTTACTTTCTGACCATACTCATCCAGCTGTTAGGGTTTCCTCATTGTTCCTACATTTTCACTAACCCTCTGCTGATATAGTCTGTTGGATTGTGTTTTTTTGTCATTTCCCTTGTTTATAATACAGACTGGTCATGTCTCCATTCAAAAAGGCTGCTGTGAAAGGAGGTTCTTCCAAAGGGAAGGAACCCGTAATTGATGTTGATGAAGACACACCTCTCCCGAAAGTGACTCGCTCTTCATCACAGCGATTCGATCCCAATAAGTTCAGATCCTATTCAGCATATCAGTCATATGAGAACTTCTTTCTTCATGCCACACCACTACTAGAGAGAGCGGTGGATCTGCCTTCCCTTCATAACACTGACATCCCGATATGCTTTGCTCACAAGGATTGGAATTACCTTCTCTCGGATCCGGATATCGTGTATGACGAGTTGGTTAAAGAATTTTATGCTAATGCACTTGTGGAGGGACATGAACTTAAGTGCTGGGTTCGGCAAAAGAGCTTTTCTGTCTCTCCTACATACCTGGCAGAAATTCTTCACATTAACAGACCAATTTTTCGTCATTCACCGGTCTATGACGATCTATGTCCTGATGAGGAGCTTCTAAAACAAAGTCTTGGTCAAGACTTGGAATTCTCGCCAAATGGAAAATCCATCAGTGTTTCCTCCCTTTCTCCGAAACTGCGAGTGCTTACAATTGTGATGTTTCACAATTTGTACCCTTTGTCCAGTACTGGGTATATGAATCTCGGACGAGCTTTGTTTCTTCATGATCTGGTTTCTGATGAAGAAATTGACATTTGTGCTCACATCTTTCATGTTCTGCGCAAAACGGTTCTTCGCAGTGAGTCTCGGATCTGCATTCCTTTCTGCAGTCTCATTTCACGGATCTTGAAGCTCAAGGGGATCTATCCAACGGCTGATGAGTCTCCTATCCCCAAACCGAGTCCGATCAACATGCGTACATACAATGCAAGTGTTGGACATAGTCGGAAGAGAGCCAAACCAGAAACTTCTGCATCTCACAGTGACTCTCAGTTCAGCAATCTCTCCCTCGATGAGAAACTTGATCGCATTGTTTCCTCTGTCCACGAGGTGAATACAAAGATGTCTGGACTCACTGCTTCTCTACACCATCAAAGCAACCGATGGGACATGAAGTTTACTTCTCTTCAGACTCAGTTGGATCAGATTCAGAGAAAACTAGAAGAGGATGACTAGCCTATTCCATGACAAAAAGGGGGAGTGATAGGCATAATCAGAGGGGGAGGATATTACCTTAAGGGGGAGTGTCACTATCTAAGGGGGAGTGTCTTTATTTTTTTTGTTTTGTTTCCTTCTTCTCTTTAAGTTGATATATTATGTTTTGTAAAACTGTTATTCAGGTATTTGTTGGTTTGTACCCATATGCTTTTGTAAGCTTTGAGGGTTTATGTTTTATGCATAGTTTGTAGGCCTTGTGGTATGTACCATGCTTAAGTGCAGCCTTTATGCTATGTGAAATCAGTATTTTAAATCTAAATGTTCAGCATTGTGGTTTATATACTGTCACTCTTGTGCCCTTGTAGGATTGTTCCTAGATGCATATGCCTTGTGTGCTATGCATTGGTTGAGTGTTGAGCATACAAGTGTCTTGCCTTGTGCTTGTTAACTTGTATGTCTTTGTGTTCATTCCAAGTGTGAATGAACACTGTGATCACTACCTTGTGGTGTTCACTTGGTTGATCAAGCCATGGTTTGTTCATTAACTCCATCTTATGCTTGATCTCTTTTTGCCTGTTTCTTATGCATTAATAATTTTCTGCTTACAATGATCATGGTGTATTGTTGTGTTTCAGGAGTTTATGTTCATATGATTCAAGTGCTTCACAGCTTCTAGAATTAGGTGTGAGTGAGTTTTGATCAACTGTTCCCAACTCACATGTTAAGTCTAGAGTCTGTTTTAGGGTTTTGTCACGGAATAGCCAAAGGGGGAGATTGTAAGGTTGAATTTATTCAACCATCTAATTGGCTTTATTCCGTGCCAAATTTGCTTGTAATTCAGCATTTAGTAACCCTGTATTTAGGTGGGATTGTTGTAAGGGTAGTGAGTGAGATAGTGTGAAGATTGCTCAAGAGTGTGCAAGAAAACAGAGAGTCGCGGCTGGGACTCGCGACTGGACTCGCGGCTTCAACCCGCCAGAATCTGCACACGTGCCAAGCATGCTGGAAGATGAACAGTCATGCTAGCTGGAGCACTACAGGACAAAACAGGACAACTGGCCATACGGTTAACTCGCGACTGGAACTCGCGACTTAGTCAAGCCGCGAGGTCAAGCCGCGAGCCACCCCTGTTTTGGAAAAACCTGACGTTTCACATTCCACTCCTCTTCAGTATAAATACCCTTTTAACCCACGATTGAAAGAGAGCTTCCAGAGAGAATTTTGAGAGAGAAACCCTAAAGAAAAACCAGATTGTTTTACCCACAATCTCTACCTTAGAGTCTCATCAAAATCCCTCACTCTCTTCCTCTCCATTGTCAAATCCTTGAGAGGCCTTTATACCAAACCTGGTTCTCACCATTATCATCTCTGTGAGACAGTCGTTTGGAGTTCTGGGAAGCAGTTAGGAAGGAGCCAATATTCATTGGTTGATGCTACGGTGTAGTAGCGGAATCCGGAAAGCTAGAAAAGAAAAAGGTTCGGCGCAACCTCGTTGGAGCAAGAAGCTTGGAGGGCTTAGGTGCATTGGGTAGATTAGGCTTGGAGGGTCTATTGCTGTCCTTGTATCCCAACTGTATTTTCTAGTGGATTGATTACCGCTTGGAGGGCGGCGGAGAGGTTTTTCGCCGAGGTCTTCGGTTTCCTCTTCGATAACATATCTGGTGTTATCGCTGTGTTTGCATCTTCCTTCCTCTCTATCTCTGCCTTTACATTAATCTGCTGTGGTTTATTTTGATGTGGCTTAGATAGTTGTTTTAATCAATTCCATGTTATAACATATGTTAAGTTTCCGCACACTAGTTGTTTAACATATTGCATGTGTTGATTAAATTGGTTTTTGGGGTCTAAACGTTCAAAAGTGTTTTTGTACACGTTTTTGAACTTTCACTCTTTCCTTGGTCATCCTGCCGTAGGCTTCAGTCATCTTTTGCCTGTATCTTCGATTTCGTTCCTGGGCTTCTTCCCTTCTTTCATCCAGCCCTTCTAGGTCCTCGAACCTTTCTGCCGCGAAGACTTCTCCCTCTTTTTCTTTTTCTCGCATCTGCATGGCCCTTAGGGACGGTGTCATTATTTCTGCCAGACTTACTACCTCAGTTCCGTAGACTAAGGAAAAGGGTGAAAAGCCTGTAGCTGACTTTGGTGATTTTTTGTAAGCCCAGAGGGCATCTGGCAGGTGCATTGCCCATCCTCCCGCATACTCTTAGCTCATTTTGCTGATGATCTTTATGAGAATTTTATTTGTTGCCTCTGCCTGCCCATTCCCTTGAGGGTAATAAGGTGATGACTTGTGGTGCTTGACTTGGTAGAACTCTAGCATTCTCCTTACATCACTATTGACAAATGGTGTGCCATTGTCACTGATGATCCTGTGGGGCACCCCAAACCTCACAATTATATTTTCTTTGATGAAGTTTGCCACTGCTCCCCCTATGGCCTTGCGGAGTGGCACTGCTTCTGCCCATTTAGTAAAATATTCTGTAACCACTAATATCCATATGTATCCACGTGATGGTGGGTTGACTGGCCTTACCAAATCTAGCCCCCAAGTGTGGAAGGGCCATGGGGTGACCATGCTGTGCAGGCCTTGTGGATGGGTATGAATCAAGTTGGCTTGTACCTGACAACTGTGACACTTTTTTACAAATTCTGCCGCATCTTTCTTCATGGTTGGCCAGTAGTAGCCCATCTGCAACAGGCATCTGTAAAGCTTTTTCTTCCCCTGATGTTCACCACATTCCCTTAAATGTACTTCTTTTATCATTTCTTTAGCCTCTTCAGGGCCCAAACACCTCAAAGGGTCTCCATCATATCCTTTTTTGAAAGGACCGTGTTATGCAAGAAGTAACGTGTTGCCAACCTCTTAAGCTTGTACCTTTCACTGTGCCTTTGTGGCAGGACGCCTTCTGTTAGGTACTGCATGAAAGGGCTTCTCCAATCCTCGCTGATGAACACAGCGTAACTCTCCTCCTTGTCTGCCGCAAGCTGGCAGGTCCCACACTGGGTTTGGACTTGATCTGCGTCTTTACCCACGCTTGGCCAATAAAAGCTTGCCCTCTGGAGTCTGCGGTAAAGACTGACTTCCCTGCAAGACCCGCAAGTCTTGTCGTGTATTTCTTTCAATTTTCTCTGAGCTTCCTCCTGGCCCACGCATCTGGATAAGACCCCACCTGGTATCCTACGGTACAACTCTTCTTTTACTAAGGCATAGTCTTTTAATATCTTCAATTCTGCTGCATCGTCTCCCTTTACCAAGGTTTCCCTTATGGGGATTCGCCAATCCCCTTCGCCCTGTTCCTCCCGGAACTTTTCCTTCAACACCTCAATGATGGATTCTTCCCTCTTGCTGACTTCTATATTAGTGCTATTCCCTTTGAAGATTATTTGCGAACCCAGTGCAGCTAACGCATCTGCAAACTGATTTTCGTTTCTCGGAGCATGTTCTATCTCAAAGGTTAAGAATTTTTCTTCCATTCTCTGGGCCATCGCTCTGTACGGGGCTAGGCTGGGCTTCTTTAAGGAAAAACTTCCTTTGGCCTGGCAGACGACCAAGTTCGAATCTCCCAGTACTTTCAAATGTTTGACTCCCATTTCGAGTGCCGTGGCAAGCCCAGTTAGATAGGCCTCATATTCCACCATGTTGTTTGAACAGGGGAATTCCAACTTAAATGACAGCGCCATTGCCTTGTCTTCTTCATGATACAGAACTACTCCTACCCCTCCGGAATGAGTAGTAGAAGACCCATCGAATTTCATTACCCACTGTTCCTTGACTTCTTCTGCCATAGCTACTTGCCCTGGAACTTCATCATCCAGTGGGAATTCTTCCTCTCCTGGAAACTGCGCCAATAAATCTGCTATAGCCTGACTTTTCACTGCCCTAGGTGTCCCCATTCTCAAGTCGTATTGTGATAATTGTAGCAACCACTGGGATATCCTGCCGGAGAGAATCGGCTGTTGTAACAGAGCTTTAATGGCATGGGACTTAGTCATCAGCCATACTTCGTAGGCCAAGAAATAGTGACGCAACCTCTGCGAAGCGTATACAATGGCTAGGCATGCTCTCTCTGCCCTTGGGTAACGAGTTTTCGCATCTTTTAAGGCGCGGCTGATGTAGTATATTGGCTGCTCGATACCACCTCCATCTTCCTGAGCGATTAGTGCACTGATGGCGTACGAGTTGGTGGCCAGATAGAGTAGCAGTGGTCTTTTATGAATATGGGCCTGCACCGTGGGGAGGTTCATCATTATTTGCTGTAGCCTTTTGAAGGCCGTCTGCTGCGCTTCCCCCCATTCAAAACTTTGCCCCTTCTTAAGCAACTTGGTGAAGGCAGAGGTGATTGATGCCAATCCAGGGATGAATCTCCGGATATATGAGACTTTTCCTAAGAAGCTCTTCAATTATTTTACTGTGGCCGGAGGTCTCATAGTTGCTATGGCCGTGGCTTTGGCCGAATCCATGTCTATGCCTCTGTTGTGAACCAGGAAACCTAAAAATTTCCCAGAGGATACTCCGAATGCGCACTTAAGGGGATTCATTCTTAACTTAAAAGCTCTGCATCTTTCAAATACTCTTTTTAACACCCGAAAGTGTTCTTCTCTTCTCCTTGATTTAACCACTATGTCATCCACATAGTCTTCTAGCTCCTGGTGCATCATGTCGTGAAATATGGCCGTCATTGCTCGTTGATAAGTTGCACCTGCATTTTTTAACCTGAAGGGCATCACGGTATAGTAGAAATTGCCCATGGGTGTTTTGAAGTCAGTTTTCTCTGCATCCTTTGGCGCCATCTTGATCTGATTGTACCCACTGAAACCGTCCATGAATAAGAACATGGCGTTTCCTGCCGCGGAGTCTATTAGTAAATCCATGTTCAGCAATGGGAATTCATCCTTTGGACAAGCTTTGTTGAGATTTCTAAAATCTACACAGCATCTTATCTGGCCGTTTTTCTTCTTTACTGGTACTATGTTGGATAGCTAGCGAGGATGCTGGATAGGCTTGATGAATCCTGCAGCTAGCAACTTATGCACCTCTTTGACTATCTGCCCTTCTATTTCTGTGTGAAATATCTTGGCAGGCTGTGCCACCGGCTTGGCCTCTGGGTCCACATTCAATGTATGCGCAATAAGCCCGGGATCGAGCCCTGACATTTCATTGTAATCCCAAGCAAAAATGTCTTTGAATTCTTTCAACAACAGTATGAGTTCTGACTTTTCCTTTTCTGTTAGGCTTGCACTAATTGAGATAGGCCTTGGTTCTTGCGGGTCAGACCCTAAGTCAACTTCTTCCAACTCTTCCTCTGCCATAACGTAGATGTCCTTTTCAGCCACAACCGCTTCATCCTTCTCTTCTTCTTTTCCCAAACTTCCTTTAGCAACGCAATGCGCCAAACTCTTGTGTTGCCCTTTTTGGGTGGGACCCACTTGCATCTCACCCGTGGGCCCCACGCACCTTCATAATTTATACATAATCCTGCCATCAAGGCCTCGGACCCTGATGCATTGAGGTATCTCGTCTAGCTCTACGGCAGGTGCTTCTTTCCTTTTCTTCTTTCGCGCCAATAGCTCTCTTAAATCAGGTTCTGGGTCATCTTGAACATCTTCCCACCTAGGCATGAAGGTGCCTCGTGGCTTTGAAATCGAATTTTCTCCAGATGGAGTCCATTGGTCATAAAACATGGTTTCCACCAAGTGGGCTTCTGCCTGCTCGAACGGCGAGGGGTTCGTCGCTATGCGTATCATCTTGCCATTCAATCTTCCTTTCACACATTGGTGGTAGGTGGACGGGACTAGTTGGTGTTTGTGTAACCAAGGTCTTCCCAAAAGCACACGGTAAGATACTTCCGTTCTGACCACGTGGAAACGAGCTAAAGAGACTATAGGGCCTACTTTCAACCATAACTTAATGTGGCCTGCGGTGTACTCCCCTCTTCCACCAAACCCCGTTACTTCCATCGGACATCCTTGGATCTTTTTCTCTGAAATTCCTGCGGCTTGCAAGGTGCTCAACGGAATGAGATTTACGGAAGCACCCGTATCCACCAGGGCCCTCTTGATGGGGATTTGATTTATAGATGCTGCTAAATAGAGAGGCCTCCTATGATCTGGGTGCACCACTTCCATATCCTCACTGCTAAACGTGATTTCTGTTGATTCCTGCAGGAGGGCCCTGTCTTCTGGCATTTCTGCTGACAGGCATTCCACCCCTGCCTCGGAGACGATGCATACCAAAGCCTCCGTAGCTATTTTTCTTTCTTTTGCTGTAAGTCCCAACTGGTCAAATAGATTTTTGAACTTGGCACTCTGCTGAAGAGTGGTAATCGCTGCGGCAGGCAGGGCCAAGTTTTCTTCCTTGTCTTCTCCCGGGTGTGCACATATCACCACTATTGCTACACCCTTTCCCTTGTGGTTTGGGAGTGGGTTTCTTTGGACTTCCTGCTGGATTAGCTCTAATGTGCCTTCTTTAATCCTACGATGCACTAGCCTGCGGAGCGCCCAACATTCTGCGGTGGGATGTTGTACATAGTTGTGCAAGCGGCAGAAGCGAGGATCCCTCCTTTCTTCCTCCGTAGGCTCTTTAGAAACCTGGTTGGGTTTAAAGATTCCGTCTGCTATCCATTTGTCAAGTAGCACATCCAACTCCTTAGGAGTACATGGTAAGGGTGGGGGCGCATCATACTCCCTCCCCTCTGTTTTCCTTCTTTGGTTTCCAGTGGACACTGCCATAGCCTGCGATGCGTTTCTCTTGTCTGAACTGGGTTTCACGGACTGAGCCGTCTTTCTAGCTTTCTGCAATAGCTGTGCGAACTGGGAAATCTCCAGATTCTTCAGGACAGCTCTGAACTCCCGAATCATATTAGTCATGCACATTTCTACTAACGTCCTTTCTTCATAGTGGTCATAGCAATCAAGTGCTATGTCCCTGAACCGTTTGATGTATTCTATCAAATCCTCTCCATTCCTTTGCTTGGTCGCTTGCAGAGTTGCAAGCATTACCGTTTCTTCCCCGTGGAAGTATTTAGTGCAAAATACATCCACCATGTCATCCCAGGTTGGGATTGATCCTCGTTTTAAGCCAATGTACCAGGTGTATGCCCGGTCGCACAATGACTTTGAAAACTCCCGCAGACATAAGTCTTCGTTTGCTGCGTAAGGGCCAAGGGTGTCAATAAATTTTCTCACGTGCTCTATTGCACTTCCCTTCCTGCCATCGTACTGGGCAAAGGCCTTTGGTTCATACCTCTCGAGGTACGGTTTGTGAGTACTTTTAGAGGATAGGGAGGTCTTCGTGCGTAAAACCTCTCCTTTGGAGTTCTGGCTCTCTCTTACTCCAAAAGAGCCGCTACCTCAGCCATGGTAATGAAACGCTATTCTGCGTTCCGTGGGACACCTCCTGCCAGTGTCTCTTCTTTGTCTGCCGCATGATTCGAGTCATGCTGGCTGCCTTTCTCTTTTGTTTTGTCTGCCTTCAGTTGACGGATCTCTTCCATCATTTGTTGCTACGAGTGCTGTAATGATTGCAATACTTCGATGAAGGTGTTGGCATTGTCCGTGAGGACTCTTGTCTGAGGCTGAGGATCAGTCCCCGTTCTGTTGCCACCTTATGTTTGGTTAAGTTGCTATTGGTGAGGCATTGTTGGCCTGGATTCTGCTTGTGAAGGTATGACACTCATATTTGGTGTCGTCCTGGACTTTGGTGGCATCGTTTGCCAGGGGCTCTGTTTTCTTTTCTTTTCCTTTGCCCTTGTCTGCTTCCCAACTCCCCAGTGGAGTCGCCAATTTAATGTAGGGGCCTTTTTTGTGTATGGTGTGTTGGGCTGGGCTGCCTCATGCGATGATGGGCTGGGTTGCCTCCTGCGGTGATGGGCCCGAATATTTCTGAGTAAGGGAGTTGGGGCCGGTCCAATTGTAACTCAACTTGAGCCGGTTTGTGCACAAACTTATACCTTATCTGCCAGCAACTTAATCAACACAGCATGCTTAAAAAACACTTTTGAACGTTTAGACCCCCAAAAACCAACTTAATCAACACAGCAATATGTTAAACAACTAGTGTGCGGAAACTTAACATATGCTATAATAAGGAATTGATTAAACAACTATCTAAGCCACAACAAAATAAATCACAGCAGATAATGTAAAGGCAGAGATAGAGAGGAAGGAAGATGCAAACACAGCGATAACACCAGATATGTTATCGAAGAGGAAACCGAAGACCTCGGCGAAAAACCTCTCCGCCGCCCTCCAAGCGGTAATCAATCCACTAGAAAATACAGTTGGGATACAAGGACAGCAATAGACCCTCCAAGCCTAATCTACCCAATGCACCTAAGCCCTCCAAGCTTCTTGCTCCAACGAGGTTGCGCCGAACCTTTTTCTTTTCTAGCTTTCCGGATTCCGCTACTACACCGTAGCATCAACCAATGAATATTGGCTCCTTCCTAACTGCTTCCCAGAACTCCAAACGTCTGTCTCACAGAGATGATAATGGTGAGAACCAGGTTTGGTATAATGGCCTCTCAAGGATTTGACAATGGAGAGGAAGAGAGTGAGGGAATTTGATGAGACTCTAAGGTAGAGATTGTGGGTGAAACAATCTGGTTTTTCTTTAGGGTTTCTCTCTCAAAATTCTCTCTGGAAGCTCTCTTTCAATCGTGGGTTAAAAGGGTATTTATACTGAAGTGGAGTGGAATGCGAAACGTCAGGTTTTTCCAAAACAGGGGTGGCTCGCGGCTTGACCTCGCGGCTTGACTAAGTCGCGAGTTCCAGTCGCGAGTTAACCGTATGGCCAGTTGTCCTGTTTTGTCCTGTAGTGCTCCAGCTAGCATGACTGTTCATCTTCCAGCATGCTTGGCACGTGTGCATCTTCTGGCGGGTTGAAGCCGCGAGTCTAGCCGCGAGTCCCAGCCGCGACACTCTGTTTTCTTGCACACTCTTGAGCAATCTTCACACTATCTCACTCACTACCCTTACAACAATCCCACCTAAATACAGGGTTACTAAATGCTGAATTACAAGCAAATTTGGCACGGAATAAAGCCAATTAGATGGTTGAATAAATTCAACCTTACAATCTCCCCCTTTGGCTATTCCGTGACAAAACCCTAAAACAGACTCTAGACTTAACATGTGAGTTGGGAACAGTTGATCAAAACTCACTCACACCTAATTCTAGAAGCTGTGAAGCACTTGAATCATATGAACATAAACTCCTGAAACACAACAATACACCATGATCATTGTAAGCAGAAAATTATAAATGCATATGAAACAGGCAATATGTGATCAAGCAAAGATGGAGTTAATAAACAAACCATGGCTTGATCAACCAAGTGAACACCACAAGGTAGTGATCACAGTGTTCATTCACGCTTGGAATGAACACAAGGACATACAAGTTAACAAGCACAAGGCAAGACACTTGTATGTACAACACTCAACCAATGCATAGCACACAAGGCATATGCATCTAGGAACAATCCTACAAGGGCACAAGAGTGACAGTACATAAACCAAAATGTAGAACATTTAGATTAAGGTACTGATTTCAACATAGCATAAAGGCTGCACTTAAGCATGGTACATACCATAAAGCCTACAAACTATGCATAAACCATAAACCCTAAAAGCTTACAAAAGCATATGGGTACAAACACATTATATTGAATAAAAACTTAAACAATATAAACTAAAAGTGCATAAAGTTTCTCCCCTTCAAAGTGATTAAAGTTTCTCCCCTTCAAAGTGATGAGAAGTTGTGATGCACTTGGAACATATTTATACTTGTACCCTGAAACACTTGCACAAACCACATTAGACCCTCAAGGTAAAGCAAGTAATAAATGACAAGTATAGAAATGACTACAATGATCACATAGCAAAGCAAATGATCATCTAAACATGCATTCAATGAAGTATAATAACATAGGGATATATGCATGTCCAAAGCACAAACATGATGCAATGAGAACACCAAAGCATAACACAAAGCACCATAAAGCCAACAAGAAAACAAACAGAACAAGGTTTTCTAGTTAACACAATGTCTTCTCCCCCTTGGTATATGCATCTCCCCCATGGAATATCTCTCCCCCTACAAATGTGCATGAGAAATAGAATTTCTCCCCCTAAGGATGTGCACAAGAGTCATATAGAAAAGACAAAATACTCCGAAACATTCTCTAGAGTATACTCTCCCCCTTTTTGTCAGGAATAGACAAAGGGTCAAGAAGAAATGAGGGCAAGAGATGAAGGTATGAACAATGCTAATGATGCATGAGGGGTGCAAGATGAATGAGAAAATGAAGCTCAAACCTAAAACAAAGTAACATGCTACAAAGCATAAGGTAAGCATGACATGCTAGGATGAAACAGCAAGGTCAAGACCAATGCATGACAAGGGTAGTAAAGGTGTGTGCAAGAGGTGGCTAAGTGCAATGCATGATCAATGCATGAAAAATGCACATGTGGGGCAAAGTGTGTTAAAATACACAACCAATGAACCAAACATGTTCCTAATGAGGAAACATGAGAAACTCCAAATTTTGGTACTCATCGGAGTCCAAACAAGCGAGAAAATGTCGAAGAGGCATTTTATCAAACACCTAGCATGCACACTATAAACAAAAATGTGAAACAATGCATGAACATCATGAAAACCACCCTTAATACATGTTCTTACTGCCACAAGGGGCCAACATCCAATGCATATCAACAAAAGAAACCAATCCCATGAAGAAAATTGACAAAAAATAAGTTTTCCCAACCCCTATGATGAAAATCCCAACCAAGAGCACAAAACTCTCCAAAACATAATCTAAGGATCAAAATCAATGAAAAGAGTTTATAATTACCTTAGAGATGTTAATGGATTGAAAAACCATTCAAATTGGTTGGGTTTTGATGTAAAAATATTGAAAGAGGGGTTTTAGAGAGGATGGGAGAGGTTTAAAAATAAGTTTCCCACGAAAAAGCTCTTTAAAAAGCTGATTCTGGGCGACTCGCGACTGGCGAGTCGCGAGCCAAGTCGCGAGTGAGCCGCGAAACCTCTCTGTCTGAGCTCGCGGCTTAGACTCGCGACTTGCAAGCCGCCAAACCGACCAGCCAAAACTGGCAGCTTGCTGGCAGCTCACGCAAGTAGCCAAAATGAGTGGCCAAAAAATCTGACACTTGTTTTTCAAACCAGAACATGTTTAAACATTGAAAAACAAAGTAAGCACTAAACATAAACTCAAAGAGTGATAAAAATCACTTCCAAAAACATATAAAATGATCAAAAATCTTTTTGGATTGAACCATATATGATTGAGCACACACACATCACATTTAGACAAGTACAATCTAACAAATGAACAAGACATTCATTGAACATAAGGCAAGTGTGTTATGTGTGTGTATCAAATGTGAAATAGTCCTTAGTCTAGAATGAAGCTTCAATGATCAATTCAATCAAGTCATACACAACTAGTACTAAGTCAAGTGGTATATCTCAATTATAGAAGTGAACATATATGACCTCCCACAAGAAAATGATTACATAAGATTGAAGCTTTTCATTTGGCTTCTTACAATTCATATCATTTGATCATTTTGAATCAATACAACTCATTTTGAGCAATACATCTCATTTTTGAGATTGATGCCTGAAATTT
Source organism: Quercus robur (assembly GCF_932294415.1). NCBI lineage: Eukaryota > Viridiplantae > Streptophyta > Magnoliopsida > Fagales > Fagaceae > Quercus > Quercus robur. Next base: position 30,527,538 of record NC_065536.1, on the reverse strand, counting down.
TTGATATTTCAATTTGATGAACAAGCCTTTGGCATTTTGGGCATCATACATTTTCATATAAGTCGCTTTCCCTTTTTCCTAGTCGAATACTAGTATGTGCGACGGCTTTTGCAGCTCATTATCTCTTTTCATTTTGAGATTTACATTTATTGAGCTCTTTAAGCAATAAAGATAAAAGAGTGGGAAGAGATATAAGCACAAGTCTACGCATGTATCAAAACCAACATGACTATTGACAAATCATTCATGACAAGCTTGAAGATCGATTTACAACAATCACACAAAGATGTCAAGATTTTTCCCACAAAGATATAAGTGCAAAAATAACAAGCTAAGCTCGAAAATGCATAAAGCCATTTGTACAAAGGTACAAGGCCAAACTCACATGTGATATGTGCTCAAACATATACGATCAAACTTTTTGAATTTTTCACTTTTTATGTGGTTTTGGATTTTTACTCACACAAAATAGAAACATAAAAGTAAGATCAAAAACGAAACAATGCATGCAAATAAATGCAAGATGCACAAAATGCATGAAGATATGACATTTAATGCATGAAGGGTCCTACAAAGATCGAAAGAATTAGATCAAGGACCAAAAGAGCAAAAGCTCAACCATAGGAATCATTCCTCATCCAAACGGAACGATTGTTTGGAATGAGTGTCTCAAGAGAAGCGAGACGAGGGTTGGAAGAATGAGAACCGGAGATGCACATAGTCAAGGAGTTAAGAGCATTAAACATTTTCTTTAACAACATGCTATTTTCACTCAAATCCAGTTTACTCTTTTTAGCACAACTTCCAAAAAGCTCAAGTTTCTCTTTTCTTTTGATTCTCTTAAGAGCTTGAAACTTAGAGCAATGAGGTCTTAGATGACCAAAGGCACCACAATGGTGACAAATAATGTGTTTAGGTCCACTAGGCTTTTTGGGAATGGATCTAGCAACATGGTTTTGTTCCCTCTTCAACTTATGACATTGAGGTCTTATATGACCAATCACACCACAATGGTGGCAAGTTGGAACAAACTTAGATCCATCCAAAGCCTTAGGTTGAGACCTAAACGAAGGCTTTGACTTAACAGCCTTTCTCTCCACCTTTTGATTTCTTTTATGTGGAGGAATGTACACCGATTTGTCCTTTAAGGTAGAACACACACTAGACACAAAATCGGGTACCACAACATGATTGCAACAAACATTATCATCCTTTTTAACAATAGGTTCAGCAATCAAACACTTGGCATGCATCTTAAGAGATTCATTTTCACATTTAAGATCATCAACAAGTTTGTTAGACAAAACAAGTTTAGCATCCAAGTCCATATTCAAACATTCAAACTCTTTCAGCTTTTCAAGAGAAATTTCAGCAAGTTTTTTATATTTCTCAACCAATTTGTTGGATTCATTGAGCTTAGCAATCAAATCATCCTTTTCACAAAATAACTTGCTCAAATTCTTTTGAAACTTCTTAGCATTTTTCTTGAAGAGTTTGTCAACAACACCCATAGATTCAAATAACATGTCATCACACTTATGAGGATTAACACTCATAGAGGCATTTTCACAAACACGTGGCATGTTACATTTATCACCAACCAAATCATGCAAAGAGTCATACAAAGCACAATCCATGGCAAATAAACACAAGGGGTCAAGGATCACACTTAGGTATTTAAACCACAACAAGTGTACCCGCTCTGATACCAATTGAAAGTTCAAAAACGTGTACAAAAACACTTTTGAACGTTTAGACCCCCAAAAACCAACTTAATCAACACAGCAATATGTTAAACAACTAGTGTGCGGAAACTTAACATATGTTATAATAAGGAATTGATTAAACAACTATCTAAGCCACAACAAAATAAATCACAGCAGATAATGTAAAGGCAGAGATAGAGAGGAAGGAAGATGCAAACACAGCGATAACACCAGATATGTTATCGAAGAGGAAACCGAAGACCTCGGCGAAAAACCTCTCCGCCGCCCTCCAAGCGGTAATCAATCCACTAGAAAATACAGTTGGGATACAAGGACAGCAATAGACCCTCCAAGCCTAATCTACCCAATGCACCTAAGCCCTCCAAGCTTCTTGCTCCAACGAGGTTGCGCCGAACCTTTTTCTTTTCTAGCTTTCCGGATTCCTCTACTACACCGTAGCATCAACCAATGAATATTGGCTCCTTCCTAACTGCTTCCCAGAACTCCAAACGTCTGTCTCACAGAGATGATAATGGTGAGAACCAGGTTTGGTATAATGGCCTCTCAAGGATTTGACAATGGAGAGGAAGAGAGTGAGGGAATTTGATGAGACTCTAAGGTAGAGATTGTGGGTGAAACAATCTGGTTTTTCTTTAGGGTTTCTCTCTCAAAATTCTCTCTGGAAGCTCTCTTTCAATCGTGGGTTAAAAGGGTATTTATACTGAAGTGGAGTGGAATGCGAAACGTCAGGTTTTTCCAAAACAGGGGTGGCTCGCGGCTTGACCTCGCGGCTTGACTAAGTCGCGAGTTCCAGTCGCGAGTTAACCGTATGGCCAGTTGTCCTGTTTTGTCCTGTAGTGCTCCAGCTAGCATGACTGTTCATCTTCCAGCATGCTTGGCACGTGTGCATCTTCTGGCGGGTTGAAGCCGCGAGTCTAGCCGCGAGTCCCAGCCGCGACACTCTGTTTTCTTGCACACTCTTGAGCAATCTTCACACTATCTCACTCACTACCCTTACAACAATCCCACCTAAATACAGGGTTACTAAATGCTGAATTACAAGCAAATTTGGCACGGAATAAAGCCAATTAGATGGTTGAATAAATTCAACCTTACAATAAATAATAAGGTGACTTGAGGGAGGTTGATAATTTCCACCATATGCACTGCTGGGACCACTAGGCTGCATTTGTGGTGGTGCAGTTTGCTAAATGCTTTAAGGTTCTAATTTCATCTGTAGATATGTCAACATGCTTGAGCTGGTTTCTGTAAATAAAAAGAAAAAACACATATGGAGCTTAATAGGATAAACGTGTAACAGGCTGAGCTTTTGAGCAGATATCAATATATGCTATTAAGGAAAATAAAGCAACTAGAACTCTCAAACCAGAAGAAAATATTCTTCTTCTTCTTCTTTTCAATTTTATTTTACTTGTTTTAGAAGTGACAATAGTTTTATTGAAAGGAAGAAGATACTTTATGCACACAGAGTTCATACAAAATATTCCCAAGGAATACAATTACCAATCTTTACTAATGAAAAGAGAGCACAAATGAACAAAATCTAACATAGATTGCAAACCACTCTTTTACTTCTATTATCCTTTTCTGATAAATATTTTACTTCTATTGTCCTAATTGGCCAGTTTCTTGTGAAGAAAAGTTTGCAAACCCTAATCAAGTTTCTATAATCTAGTGAAACATATATCAATAATAAATTAAGCCAGATGCAGATGAGTGTGGTAGCTGGATGATCTCTATTAAGGAGATACTTACAAAGCGAAGGAAAACCACAACTATTAGAGCACAAATGCCTCCAAGGAGAATATGAAGACCACTTCTAGCAGTTTTCTGCACATCAGAGTTGTATTTATCAAATAAAGCATATAATAAAGACATTTTAAACACAAAAAGAACAGATGAACTCAAAATAAATGAATATCCTTAAAGTATATAAAAAAATATTTAAATGCAAGAATTTTCTTAGCATTCTATTTAGTTTCTGATAATTTATGCAGATAGGTGTGAACCTTGTTTCAATCATTTGATAGGTGTCGAACTACTAAAATACTCAAGACTCAAACTTTATGTTCACGTTTTGTCAACCAACATAACATGGACCTAACAGTCATGGTAGGGATTAGGCTTTTGCTTTTGAAGCATAAAAAGAAAAGTAAAGAAAAGAGATTAGGCTTTTGAGACTCATTTATTTATTTATTTTGTTCTGTTTAGGGTGCTACTAATTTGAAGTCCATAAGCAATAAGAAGAAGTTTTTAAACACGGACTAATGTATCATTAATCACCAAGCCCACAAGCACAAAAAGTCTCCTCCACTTTTTTGACCTTTTCCAACCTGATCTTATCTTGAGACATGTCTATGGGCTCATTGGGGCCTTTGGTCTAGCCACAATATGTTCTAAATCCAAAACACTGATGTTAGAACTTAGAACAAGTCTACTTACACAATAAATTAGTAATTTATAGTTGATTCCATACTAAGTGATGAGAAATCATAATTTACCATCTCAACAAATTATTAAGAAAGTTGTGAAATTTAACATTGTTTTTTGGGTGGTTAATATGCAGCAAAAGAAAGTAGGCAAGGACAACAAAGATTGATTAGATCAATCTTTTCGGGACCAAGGGGTCTTGGACCAGTAAATTTTGCCAAGTCACCTTAGGGACATCTTTCATTTTCCTTTTTATTGAGCGAAAGAGAAATCTTTCATTTTCCTTTTTTGGTCAAGATAGCTTTATCAGAATTGTTCACAAATTAATACAAAAGCTAAAAGAGCAATTCAGCTCAGCTTGACTAAAACAGTAAAACATAGAGATAAGCTATTTTTGCCTTTTTATCCTATACCCTTAATAAAAGGGTTATCAAAAGAAAGGAAAAGGTTCATTTCTATTATGGTAACTTCAAAAAGTTTACTCATTTTAGGTTTCTTACCCTGATTCAGGTTGTTCATTTCGTAACATTTCAAAATGGGTGACATTAGCCACCACCATTTTCCTCAAGGACTAAAAGGTAGTGCACACATTAATGTGCTTCATTGGATTTTCAACATTCTTCCCACTAGGATGCTTGACAAATTCTGCTGGAGAAAGAAAGCTGCCATGGCAAATACATACCATTCTCACTTGACCTTTTGTGTACCTGTATAAAAACCCTTCAATTCTATAGAAATCATTATATTCCTCATGCTTTCACACATAACCTCTGCCCATCAAGAATGGAAAGCATCCTTTAAATAAAAAAGAAAAAAAAAAAGATCGAGTTGCCTATGACAACTCATTCTGTTAAAAAGATGATTTCCTTTTAATGATATTAATCATTTCAACTTAATGGACTGTATCATTAAATTTGAAAAAAAAAAAAAATCAAAAGGAGAAAGAAACATTTGCTAAATATAAACAATCAGAAAGTAAGGTAAAAGGATTTTAATAATAATAAGAGTTAAAACTAACAAAGAGTACCAACAATACTAGGCACCTGAACGAATGTTATAAGCACAAGACTATATACTTTAATGCAACCCTAGTGAAAGCTTTCCCTTTTAGTGCAAGGAACATTAAATGATTTCCTTATGTTCTTGCTTCTCTCTCAGCCTTATTTTGTTACTAATACTTAATATATTACACTTTTGAACCCCAAATACTTACACCAATGAACTCTAAAGGTAAGATATTAACATCTTACCTAAAGAGAAAGGTAACCTTTCTCTGTGGATAATCATTTGATTTTTAAATGATACATTCATTTTCTTATCAATACAGTAATAACCTCATGATTCCATTTTCTTAGAAATCTAAGACAGGATATGACAACAATACAATAGAAGGAGAATTTACATTGAAAATCAAATTCACAAGGGTTTCATTTTCAAAGAAGCAGGTGTTGAAGGTGAAGAATGCATGCTTGATGCAAGAAGGAAGCAGGAGAAGTGATCAAGCTTCTCAATTTATGAGTAAAAATATAAGGTAATGAAAGAAGCAACAATATTTGGCACCTTTAGCTTATTTCAAACTAAGAAGATTTTCTATGAGCCAAAAGTACGTGGCAACACCAACCAGCACAATTAGGAATTGACATGATAATATAGACAAATGATTCTTCTTTTAGTTTTTATTTTTATTTTTTTAAAGGTGATTTCATCCATTTCTTATCATTTCCATCACTTGCTGTGTTTATTTTGAATGGTAAACAAGTGTGCATGTACTTTAATCCTGAGCATAGAGTTAATTACTTCTACACATAAGATGAGCTAATAACCCTATAAACTGAATTATGTTTGCATTGCATCTTAATAAACTTAAAAAACACTTAATCTGACATACCTTTCCAACACGAGGGGCAATGAGCCATGCAAGAGTAACAGTAAGAAGACCTGTAGCAAACAGCCATTAGCATCCCAACAGGTTCATGTGTCTTCATACCTTTGAAATGAATAGTTCATACAAGTTTCAGGCCATCATTAATTACCAGTTGTGTCTCCTCCCCTTGGCAGTTTCGGTTGGACTAGATAAAATTGACCATGCTTAGAAATAGATTAATATAGTAGACAAAAGTTTTGCTGAAAAAATAAAGGAGAGTGTAATATAGTTGTGCAACTGAAAAATAACTTACATAAGTTATTCTATAGGTCTGAAATGGAAATTTTCGAAATTCATTGCTAGAATTTTGCAAGTTACGAACAAAAAATATATCAGCTTGTAAGCCCAAATCTTCAAGTTCATTGCCAAAATATATGTGCTACCAAAAATATATCACCGAAGGACAAAAAGATCCTATACTATTGCAAACCCAAAGCAGCACCGATTCTTGACCATTCTTGAATCATCCCCATTTTCTTCTCCTCATTGGTTCCTTGACTAGTCTCACCTTGCCTAAAAAGAACACAAACAAATACTAATATGCAAATGATTTAACTATAAAAAGATGTATATGTAATTGGTATTGAATCGAACTATAATACCATGTCCAGTCCCATAGTCAGGAGTATGTGTCCGTGTCTATTGCGGCCTTCGCAGCCGATCCTCAATGTGTGAAGCCTCTAGTAGGGCGGGGTGGGTATCTGTGTTTGGATGAACTCGATATGCACAAACTCAAGGGGGACAGCACCAGGGGTGGGTCACCCAAGAGTGGGCATGAATCTCATCTTATCTCTAGCATGTACATTTGTAGGAGCAGACGAGCAGTGTCGTTAGTTAGTGGGGGAGACGTACGGGTGGTGGGCAACGGAGATGTAGTAGGGGATGTGGGTGGGCAGGTACTATCGCTCCTCATGGATGGGGACCGAGATGTGTCCCCATGGGCAAATGTATGGGATGGACCTGCATCATTGTGTGCCATGGAGCCCATGTCATAACTAGTGTCCAAACACATCTTATCTGCTGTCTGACTTGCTTCCTCCATGGTGTGGTCATGCATGGATGTGTGGAGCCGACTAGATGTGGGCACGGGTGTGTGACGCCGATTAGATGTGGGCACGAGTGTGTGACGCGGACTAGATGTGTGACGTTAACTAGATGTGGGATGTCGGTTAGATGTGGGCACGGGTGTGTGACGCTGACCGAATGTGGGACACTGACCATATGTGGGAGGCCGACTAGATGTATGATGCTGACTAAATTGAGGTCCACTTGCTTGCCGACCATGCCCTATAGCCGGTTCATTTATGTTGCCCACATCACGTGCATTGTCCAAGGTCAACTGACTGATCTCTTCAACAGATTGCAAGGCATTAATACAGTTAGTGTAGATCTCAGGCCATAGTTCGCACTTCGCCATAATCCTTAACTGTGATTCAACCTGTCACAAATATACAAAAGTAGTGTTAGTAGGTTGAACTAAACTATGTGAAGTAAGGTGCATTTATAACAAAACAGTCTTTGTAAACTTACCAAATTGTCCCAATACGAGATCTCTTTTGTAATATGGTGAAGAGTGCGAGGACAAAACCACACCATATACTCGTCATTGTAGCTCATCTCCCCATGAAAGGCCAGTGCATCGGCAATTGTAGTGTGCGCAACCCATTTAGCAATATGCGTGGCATGTTCATAGGCCCAGTTTTTATGCTGCTTGCCCTAGAGTTTTATCTTGTGAAGTTCAATTGAAGTATCGACATCGACTGGTATGCCTTGCTTCATCCCAAGCTATCAGTTCGGAGAACACATTCGTGGTGATGGCCTTCAACCACCCAAAAATGTATGAGCAGCACGATAGACCTTTATATGTGTTGGCCTACCGTACAATATGCGAGCAGGGAACCCAAATAATATCTGTACGACTCCCAGAAAATCTGCAAGGATCCAACAGATGCAAACAACCATATTGACAATATAATTAGAAAAAATGTGTAATAAATGTGAACAATACATGTAACTTTGAAATAAAAAATGTGTATTCATTCCAAAACGAATTGTAAGTACAAAAACCACATGCCAAAGCGGTTCCCACTTGTAAGGCACGATACCTGATTTGGCCGTAGCAAAGCAAGCGACACACGATAGACTTGTAGGATGTGCATTGCATGTTCAGCTATTATCTTAGCCCCTTTCCATCTAGCAAACAACATAGACATGACCTTCATGTTAGTTACTTACATAATTCCCATGCGAAAAAAGTTAATGTGGAAATGTAAAATGGTATATATATCTAAGATCCTACATACTTGATAGCAAGTGGACTTGGGGGCAGTGCCTGGTGTGGATGCCTCATCACAAGACATATGTGTGGAAACCTCGCCCACGCCCACAACTGCACCAATAGTAGTGCCCCACCAATCTGCTTGGCTGTCTTCTCTGATGCCTTACAGAGGTGTCTATATAGCCAACTTAGTGCTGCACTACCCCAACTATAATTCTTTCCGTTGTTGATTGGATTGAAAAATTGCAGATACATAATTGAGACCCGTTTGACAGACTTGTCCATAAACAGTGTACCACCCAACATCCCCAGTATGTAAAACCGAGCATACTACTGCACAAGCACCTTAGTGGCGTCAATCGGGAGAGGGTTGCTAAATCGCTCCTCAAGCCATTTGGCTTTTACCTTCGGCCCTTCCATCACTGCAGTGTTCTTATTAGTACCAACTTCTCTGTTGGGCAGCCTATGTCCTAGCAAGTCAGCGCTGAGTTTGCCCCAATCGTCCATCTGGGTATATCCCACCATCGGCAAGCCATCTACAGGTACCCCCATTATAACCTCCATATCTTGTAGTGTGATGGTCATCTCACTGTGGGGCAAGTGGAATGAGTGCGTCTCTAGCTACCATCTCTCCACCAATGCCATGATCAATGCATGGTCAAGGTCCATATTTGGGACCCGAAGTAGCCCATCTAACCCCGCATCTGTGATATAAGCGGAAATTTGTGGATCTAACCCATCTAACCCACCTTTAAGCAGACCTTTCTCTCGGTGACGACAAGTCAGTACACTTGGCACTTTCTGCAAATAGAGCAGTTTAGTATTAATAATAATCAGAGTAGCACGTAATAATTACGCTTCAAACTTAAATGCCAAAAATCTTTCTACTACATATACTGACTATAATTTTGGACTAGTGCATACCTTGCCTTCCAAAGGAGCATCCTAAAGCAAACTTGAACGATGCACAGCCTGCCTCGTCAAGACAGTCTGTATAGAGGGTCCCGCTTGATGTGGGTCCATATCTGGCATTTGGTGACAACAACAATCAGGGGAAAATTCACTTCAAATACATAAACTTTCTTCTTCTTCTTCTTCTTCTTCTTCTTCTTCTTCCTCTTCTTCTTCTTCTTCTTCTTCTTTATTTATTTTTATTTATAAACATATTTGACTGAAAATGGCAATAATATATATCTAATGCAGCCTTCACTGATTTCATATAAAAAAAAAAAAAATTAAACTTTAGAATGTTAAGTAGATTACAACATATTCAGCTAAGAGAAATAGAATACATCAGCATACAAGATAAAACATTTTCACCCCTAAATAAATAAATGAGAAAGCCACGAGTTTTAGATGGAAGAAATTTCTAAAATGAAAGTCTCTCTACATTATTAAAATCAACCCTCACTTTAATAGTCCAAGCATCCTACTCATTATTCAACAACATCAAGCCCCAAAAATTACACCACAAAATACCCACAAATCAAATATGGCCTCAATGAGAACGCTAACTATGTCCTACAATGACTAATTGCTCTAATAACACATGAAAATGTTCATTAAAAAGAAAAAATAAAAAATTACACCACAAAATACCCACATATTCCCACAAATACCCACAAAATACCCACATCATATTAATTTTGAATTTGAAAATTACAAACTAAAATGAGAGATCATATTTCTTGTGTTGTAAATGCCCATTATTAATAGTATTCTCTATCATAGCAATCCAGTCCAAAAAAAGGGCTTTTTAGCTAATAAAAGATGATATGCTAATGAAATTAACTCATTTTGAAGGTGAAATCACCATCACTCTGAAGCATACGATACTGGTTGGCACTTGGCAGTGGAAATGAAAGATGGAGTGGTTTTCCAATGATTGCACATCATTTGCTACCAATTATAAGTCCTGGTTAAGACCCATGTTCTCAAGTTCTGTCAATTTCATCATTGATATTCTTTGATTGGATCATTTCTACAATTAAAAAATATAGGGCCTTCCATCATTTTCCATTAATTTGGTTAGGCGGTCAATTGACTTTATGCTTCTTTATGCTTCTTAATGCAACTGTTGGCTGTTTACATCATTAAATTTCAATAAAGCACTCTTTAATATTGCATTTGCTAACTTGCTTTCTCTGTGCTATAAGTGGTGTTGTCTAATAAAATTTCAATTCCTTTTTGTAGTAAAGAATCCCTAAACCCTCATTCACTTGTCTTATTGATTTCTATTGTTAAGTTAGTTATGACTATCATAAAATTTATGGGAGATGGCTTTGCAATGAAATTTATCCATAATAATTCTATCTTTTTTATTTTTTGGTACCTAGTAATACTTTCTTAAAAAAAGAGCAAAACTAAACAAAGGAAAAGTGCTGCAAAAAAGGGGTTTTACCTCCATCTCTATCTTAAGGACAAAAGAAATGGTCTGGAATGGATGAGATGGGGATCAATCCCAACATATTACAAAAAATGGCCCACTCAGCAATATTATGGGCTACAATATTAGTTTCTCTAAAATTGTGATTTACACCCAATTAGATAAAAATTGAAAAAGTATCTAGCTTCCTCAATTAGGTGTTCAATAGACCAATCTGGCTCCAGAGAGTGGTTCTGTAACTAAATAATAACATTTAGAGTATCTCCTTCACAAATACCCACAAAGACCCACATATACCCACAAATACCCAATGCTCAAACAAATATTGAGATAAGGAGACATACCTTGTGATTCCAAACTGAAGATGTAGACTGACAATAAGAGTAGAGAGTGTGAGCAAGAGGGAGAGTACAGAGCGAGACCGAGACTAAGAGGAAGATCGAGAGCAAGAGCGAGACTGAGAATGAGAGCGAGAGCGAGACTGAGAGGGAGATTGAGAGTGTGTGGGAGAGTTAAAGTGAGATGATAGCGAGATTGAGAAAGTGAGACTGAGTTGATAGCGAGATTGAGAGAGTGAGAGGGAGATTGAGAAAGTGAGTGATGAGAGAGTAAGCTAAGTGTGCTTTAAGTGTGGGTAATAGGGGTTCAGAGAGTTTAAGTGTGGGTAACAGGGGCCATACTCGGGTTTAATGGATGTGGGTAGTAGGCTAGAACAGTAGTACCAAGCGGAATTTTTAAATACCCAGATACCATGTCATCGTGCCACGGTGGAATAGAAAATAGGGAACTCGAGTTTAGTGAGCTCGAGTACTAGAAAAAGTGGTAGATCCCCATTTAGTTTTGAAACAGTGTTTTTTTGCTAAAAATTTTATGAAAGGGTGGTATTTGGCCATTTTCGCTGCCTAATGAATATTTGAAATTGAATGGAGGGGGAGAAAAGACTAAAGAGGCTACTTTTGCTTTGCCTAACTGGCCCATTTTTTAATTCCAAATTTGTTGCAGTGTCCTTCGTCTTGAGCTAATAAATGAGGGTAGAAGAGTCATTTAGTACGAGCTCAGCCCATTGCCCAAAACCCATAAAAAATGTCACTTTGGTTTTCTGACTTTGAAGAAAAGAATTAACCAGAGTAAATAATTCAACCCAACCACTTAAAAATATTGAACTCTTACTCTCAACACTCAATTCACAATGGCTACAAAACTAAACCCAAACCATTTCTCTCTCTCAAACGTCTCTAATAAACTCTAAAGAATACACAATCAAAACACAAACACAACATAATCTTAAAACCAATCAAATTCCAACCCATTTGGGTAGCATGTCCTTAGAGAAAGGGAGGAGGATGAGTAGCGGTAGAGCGAACAGCGTGGCTCTCTCTTCAAGTTTTGGAGCAGTGATGGAGCTAGTGCTGTCTGTGTCATTCTTTCTCTCATGCAAATGAAATGTGTAGCCTTTGGTGTTTTTTGAGTGAAAATGAGTGGTGGCGTCAAGTGTGGGTTAATCATACATGGTGGGATGGGTTTGTCTTTTGAGTGATTTTTTTTTCCTATTTGTACATATTTATATAATAAGTTTTACTTTCTTTAAAAGGAGAGGTATATAATACGGGTTGATTGTAATGATGAATTTATAAATCCATAAAAATGAGATTGCACTATTGAAGATTACTGAATTAAGGAAGGGGGGAGGTGTTTAACAAAGGATTAAAATGGCCTATTTCTAATGGGGAAGTTGTGAGTGTATGGGGTGACTTTTGGTTGGCCTCAAGCCCTCTTAGGAAACAAATTCAAGGCCCTCTAATGGAGGGGGGAAGGGAACATCTATATTAAAGACTTTCTATCTAATGATGTTGGGATTTCCTTTGTTTTGCTAGAGTATATCATGCAAGAAATTAAAGGGATCCCTCTTGCTTCAAACCCTTTGTAGGAAGATATACTCATATGGGCTTTTTCTAAGGATGGGAATTTCACTCTTAAATTAGCCTATCTGATTGCTAAAGTTTTGAATCCTTTGAACCTAGAGAATTTTTGGGAATTAGCATAGTAAGGAGGTTGTATATAGTAAGTTAACTAACATTTCAAAGGATTAAGGAAAATAGCATCTCGAGTTTTAGAAACTCAAGATCTATTTAAAAATCGAGTTTTTGAAACTCGCTTTACACTTGCTGTGCAATTGCTGACTTGGACTAAATTCCAAATAGATCTCAAGTCTTAAAGACTCGTTTTCTACAAAATAAAAATCGAGTCTAAAAAGACTTGATTTTCCAGTGGAAAATTGTGATTATACTAATAGATATCGAGCATTAGAAACTCGATATTAAATTAAAATTTGCATAGAACTTGGGTCTTATAGACTTGAGTTCCATTGGAAAAAAATTTATATAACACGCATTAGTCTACAAAATTATCACAGATTTCCATTAGTCTTCACAAATAAAATTATCAGCCCTCACTCTCTCACCCATAACTCTCACACCACATTGCCTCTCACTCTCACTCACCACATTGCCTCTCTCATTGCTCCTCCCTTTCAACAAATTCATATATGAGGTAAAGGTTTTTTGATTTGATTGTCATTATAGTTGGGTATTATTTGTTGTTGGGTGTGGGTTAAAGAGTTTGACTTTTTATTTTGTAGATAGTTAACATAACTTAGTTAAGATACCAATATTGTGAATTATAGAACTTTGTTTTGTTAGTGTTAATTTTTTGAGTATTTATTTGCATGGTTTTTGTTATCATTATTTTATTTATCATTTCTAGGCTCTTATTTTTATCATGATCTTACAAGTTTTTTAACTTTATTCATCATTGTTTTGGGAATGGGTAGTGAATGAATTGTAATGATGGGTATGTAATGAAATGAGTGACTTACTCCTTGCGAATGAATTGTAATGAAATGGGTTTTTTTGTATTGCATATGAAATGGGTATGTAATTAGATAAAATGTTGTATACTTTTACAAGGATTTTGGCTTTTTTTTTTTTTTTTTTTTTTGGTTTTGGGTATGAAATATTGTCTTAGCATGATGGAAAAAGGATTTGGGTATGAAATGTGTAACGAATGTGTAATGAAATTCATACCCTTTGAATGAATTGGAATTTATACTTTGTGTAGTTTGACTAGATAAAATGTGTTTTAACTAACATAGTAACTTGACTTTAACAGATTCACAATGCTTGAAATTGATATAATCTTATACCATGGTGGTTCGCTTAAGAATGCCAATGCGAACAAGGGATTGCCATTTGAAGGGCCGGGTATAAAGACCTATTATATCCAAATTGATTGTAGGTTGAAGACCCTTGATGAATTGAAGATGATAGTTATGAAAGAATTGTGTGCAAATCCTGCTATACATAACATACAAATTACTTATCGTATGCCACATGAAGTCTTGAAGCACCAGATTAATTACAAGTATATGGCAATAGAAACAAACAAACATGTAAAGATCATGTTTGACAAGTTAGAGAGAATACCTGCAGTAAATGGTATTGAGTTGTACATACAATTGGAGCTACGTGCAGAAGTTGGTATCGAGGAAATCCAGCAAACAACCACAAGTTTACAGGTTACAGTTCTGGATGCTCAATATGAGTATTCTACACATGTAGAGGATGATGATGATGATGAGAGTGATGATGACGACTATGTTGATGAGACTACTGCCATTAATGTGAAGATTTTGTCGATAGAGATGAGTTTGAAGAGAGGATTGAAGGAGGAGACTTTGGGGACTTTTAGAGGGACATTGATGATGATGAGACATTGGACGGTAGTGAACCTGATACAGACAATGTTATTAGTGTCCAAAACATTATGGACACAATCCCTGCCTACGCACCTCCTGCCTTGTCATTTTCTGCAAATACTTGGGAAAATATGGTTGATCCTTCACATATTGAGATACCATTTGTGTCTACTTGGAGAGAGGGGATGAATTTGTGCAAAGGGTTAGAAAAATCTTTGTGCGAAATGCATGGATGAGTCATGCAAGTGGTATGTCTGCACAGTCTTGAAGCCCAATCTCCATAGACTATGGATGGTCACCGTGTATGTAGGTCCTCACACATGTATATGGATTGGGGTGCGAAATGATGGTAGAATGATGAATTATAATTTTATTACATCAGACATCCTTAAGAAGTTATGTGAGGATCACACTAAGCCAATTAAGCATTTCAGATCTATGATAGAGTCGAAATATGAGGGCCATAAGCGTTCTTACTACAAGGTATAGGATGCAATACAAAAGGCGATTAAGAAGATGTTTGGGAATTGAGAAAAGTCTTACCAAAGGTTGCAAAAGTTACTAATGGCATATATTGATAAGGATTTGACTACCCAGGTGTTCTATCATACCACACCCATCGGTGAAGATGACACCGTATTTTTGCATTATGTGTTTTGGTCTTTCAGTCCATGCATTGATGGATTCAAATATTACAAGCCGATTATCAGTATTGATGGGACCCATCTGATGAGAATTCTTTTCCCCACCAAAGTTTTGTTATTCACCAGAACTCCAAAACCAAGTAACTCCACGCACAGTTGCCTCCAATCCCCATCCTCCACAGTAGTCGGCCTAACCAAGACCTCACCGTCTATAGGAAGTCCCAAAATGACCTCCACATCTTCTAGGGTGATCGACATCTCACCATATGGAAGATGGAGCGTATGAGTCTCCGGCCGCCATAGCTCAACTAGGGCCGATATTAGGCAATGATCTATCTCTCTAGACGAGGCCCTAAACAATCCTTCTAGCCCCACCAACTTGATAATGTCAATCACCCGATTATCTTGCATCGTTATGTTTGCCATATCCTTAGAGTGACCACGACACGTAAGTGGGCCCGGGTCCTACAAAATCGATAAAAAATATAGCGATTGTTAGAACTAGATATACAATTTTGAAAGAACTTGCTAAAAATCAAAGACAATGTAAAAGTTAAAGCGGTTGTTAGAACTAGATGTTTCACCTCGCCATTCCAAATGTCCTCTGATCGATGATTTGGTTGTTGCGTTAGCAATGAAAGGTTTTCTGGACCAGGGCGCATGATCTCTGGCTCCTCATCGATCTGAGGCTCCATACTGCAAAGAGTGCTACTGTGAGATCATACATAGTGGCAGACATACATTATTTGGTGTGAGAGTCATCATAAATCAAGCATTACCACAACACACAATGATTTCACAATGATGTCATATCAATTTGAATTTATCAAAAAAGAATTCATATCATTTCAAACCTCTAGCTCTTAATAACATTAAAAACAAGGTTATTTTGATCTATATGTACTTTATCACAGTTGCATGCCTGTACTACAGTAGTAAACATATGGGCACAAAAACTCAGTCATCAACTTTGAGATTTCATAAACAATTGAACAAGAACTCAAACTTTCTATGAAGTGTTTCAGAAGCCTAAATAAATAAAATCTAGAAAGTGCCTACATCAAAGTACACCATATTGCATAAGCCTCCATAACCATTTAAACAAAATAAAAGAACAAGGTGAAAAGTATTCCTACCAACAATGGGTTAAATTAATAGGATTTTAAAAGTTCTTGGTTAGATTTGAAACAAACAAAACTATAGGGTTTAATTTTTAACAATTGTAAACTTTACAATCAATAAACATCAGACAAAATTAAAATTTCTAAGTCGCAATTTACAGCTCAGTATTACCAAAAATACTGTATGGAACACTAGATTACTAAAACCTCAAAACCAAATTGAGCTCAGTTCCTATCTCTTACCCAACAAACATATAATATAAACCCATGAAATAAAACAGAGAAAAAAGTTTCCCAACAAACAAAACCCTTTTGTTTACGTTTTTCTTTTGTCTTTCTAATTCACGAGAATCAGAAAAGGCAAACCCTCTATTCTCAAAACTATCGACTTTTATCAAGCTCTGTTTTATTGGATCACAACCAAACCAAATCAAAACAAACAAAACCGAAACAATAACAATCAAAACTCCTACTTTCATTTCTCAAAACATTCAGAAGAACCAAACAGACAACCATGAACACAGTCACCGTGAGATACATAGAGCCCAATTCCATTCAATCAATTTTCATACTTTAAATTAATAATTACTAATTAATAATTATCACTCAGAGATATTAATTCAATACTAATCATAACGCACAACACGTACTTTAGTCTTGAATTTCACACTAATTTCATAACAACAATCCGAATGCTCAATTTGTTAAAAA
This sequence comes from Quercus robur, assembly GCF_932294415.1. Taxonomy (NCBI): domain Eukaryota; kingdom Viridiplantae; phylum Streptophyta; class Magnoliopsida; order Fagales; family Fagaceae; genus Quercus; species Quercus robur. Next base: position 30,510,563 of record NC_065536.1, on the reverse strand, counting down.
AAAAAAAATCATTTTTTTTTATTTACTTGATAGGCCAAAAAAAAATTGACCCCTTGTGATAAATTAATCAATTAATTTAGCTAAGTAAATTAATTAAGTTAATTAACATGCAAATGCGTGGTAGCACAAACAAATCATCAATAAACTAAGTATGCAGTGGAAAATAAATTTGACACGGTGATTTGTTTACGAATAGGGAAAACCTAACAGCAAAAACCCCACCGAGTGATTTTCAGGTCACCACTTCCAAAATTCCACTACTATCACAACGAGCGGTTACAAGTAAAGGAATCCCAACGAATTAACCTCTTATGATAAATTAACCAATTAATTTAGCCAAGTGCATTAATTAAGTTAATTAACATGCAAACACATGGTAGCACAAACAAATCACCAATAAACTAAGTATGCAATAGAAAAGAAATTTGACACGGTGATTTGTTTACGAATGGGAAAAACCTAACGGCAAAAACCCCATTGAGTGATTTTCAGGTCACCACTCCCAAAATTCCACTATTATCACTACAAGCGGTTACAAGTAATGGAATCTCAGTACCTTATACCAACCTATAATTGAACCTTTACTCCAATACCCAATTGGATTTGTTTTGTAGTGACAATTTCTCCTTTTGATGCACGGCTCCCAAGTATGTGACTAACCAATTACGTGGATCCCAGTTTGCAACTTCAATCACCAACTAGAAAAGATTGTTGGCTGCAAAGTTCTTCAGTTCATCCACATGATGAAGATCAAGAAGATGCTTGGTCACAAAACCCTACGGTGCACAAACTCAGCAACTTCTTTACAAGAGACGAACTAGGGCAAAACGTTGTCTCCAGTCACAATTTGCTAGAACAAACTTTGCTCAACACTTGTGCAACTTGTGAACTCTTTTACGATCCTTAAAATAATCCTTTTATATGTCTAGGGTTAGGAGAAAAGAAATCCCAATGACACTTTCACAGATTCCAAGAAAACAGATTAGAATTTCTGTTTTTCTTAAACCTCGACAGATAGGAGGTGTCGAGAAGCTGTCGAGCAGGTGTCGAGAACACGGGTTGAAACAGCTTTCTTAAGCTCGATAGATGTAGCTATCAAGCTAGCTGTCGAGCTTTAATGAATTTGCACTATTTAGCTTGTTTCTTGGACAGACTTGAATGACTTCAATACTTGATCTTGAAACCTTGTTTTTTGAAGTATTAAAAACACCTAGATCTACCCAATTACAAGTAAAATGCATTTTGTCAAAGGATTAGCCAATTACATAAAATAGTGACATATGTTCCTAACAAGTGAATCACATATGTCCTAACAATCTCCCCCTTTGGCAATCTATGACAAAACCACAACAAACAAATGAACATATGAGAAAAGATATAAATCACTTATCTCATATTCACTTGTTGAATACAATAAAATCTATCCTAACACAAACTCTTGAAAAACTTTGCAAGAAGAGAGTTTATGGCAAGTAGACTTTAAAAACCTGTATTTCTGAAACACTTTAAACAAAACTCATCAAGGTATCTTTGTGTGAAACAGAAATAATAGATTGCATACGAGTAATAAGAAACATATGTATAAAGATAGAAAAGAAACAACACATGTAAGGGTAGGTGAAAGAGAAAACATACATCCACATATAGAGAAGAATAAGTACAATGTATGTAAATAAATGGTCACAAGACCCAAAGTACAAGAACAATGTATTTATAAAAGAAAGAAAAGAAAAGATACATAAAATCCTCACTACATCCATCAAGATATCAACACTCCCCCTAACAAAAATGTCCTATACTAACTCTCTTCCTAAGTACGACTACTCTCATATACCAAAACTACTCCCCCTTTTTGTCACGAGTGACAAAGGGTAAGAGTGTCAAGTAGACATCTCATCGGTAAAGCTAGCATCTCCATCATCATCATTAGAAGCATCATCCTCATCACCATCATCATCATCATTATCATCCTTATCCTCAGAATCAAAAGCTACAGGAGGAGAAGCCTCAGGAGCAAAACCGCCTATAGTTGCCTGCCATCTAGCAATGCGGCCAACACGGACATTCACCTGATATAACTCTGTAGAGAGTGTATCTAGGCAAGCATCCATGCGCTGAAGCTGTGCCATGATGTCTCCTAGTGACACATCGCTTGAGGAAGAGGAGGGAGCGGATGTGGATCGAGCAAATCGAGATGGAGCTGAATGGGAGGGAGGTGTTGAATCCGTGTGTTGCAACCTGAACTGCGCCTTGCTACGTTTAACGGTAGCATAGTCTATGGCACAAATATGAGTGAAGTGGTCGGACACAAGAAAAGGGACGGAAAAATGGCGTAATATCCTCGTGATAGCGGAAGGAAAGATGAGCTTATCAGGGGACTTCGAATCCAGATGAACATCTATAATGGAAAGAATAAAATGAGAAGGAAAATCAATAGTAAGATGCTCAAGGAGGGATAACAAAAACTGATCAGGAGGCTCTGTAATGGAGTTATAATGAAAGAGAGGATGAAGTATAAAGGTCATCACCATATTCAAAAACCAAAGGCCTTTTACAAAGCCCGAACAGTAAGTGAACTGGCGCTCACCCCACTCGGAAGGACGCTCACAAAAAGCGGATTTGAGTTCATCCTTGGATACAGTCTGTAGACGCTCACAACCAGGGTAGTCAAGGAACTCTACCCTAGGAATTCGAAGCACATTTGCAACAAGTTGAGGTGTGACAAGAATGCGCGTACCTCGAATGTGAGTGAAGAAAAGAGGTACTGAACGATCAATCCTGTGCATGTTGGAGTAAAACTCCTGGATAAGAACAAGAGGACAGGTGACCGGGATGTCACACAGTGACTCCCATCCTCGACTGTGAATGATATCGGGAAGGTCAGTGTCGACGAAGTCTGCTAGAATGACTTGGCGTTCTAAATGAATGCCGCATCTAGAAAAGTTCTCCGAAAATGCCTTGTGGGCATCATCATCACGGAACCAAAGAGAGATAGGAGCAAAATTAGAAGATGAAGAGGCTTCGGAATGAAGAGGGTTCCGAGCTGGAGTGGATTTACGCTTAGGTGCCATAGACACGACTAACGTAAATAGAAAGAGAGGGAGAGAAAAAGAAACAATCAAAAAAGCTCCAAAACAATTCAAATATAGCAAGTATATTGAAATGGAGTACATATGCATAGGAAATGCATGAACATGTGACATTCATAGTAAATTACATCGTAGGCTTAACCTAATCCAATCCTACCAGCACACAATCAATTGCACACATCTAAAATGCATGATAATACTGTTATTATGCTAATGTGATGCAATGCATGAGATTTTAAACTCATTTAAGCAAAAATCCATCCAAAATTTTCAACAAACACTTATCAATTTTGAAAAACCCCAAAATTTTCAAAATCCCCAGAACCTAGGTTGCAAAACATGAATTGCATGTAAATGAAGGAGATTAGAAGCTTACCAAGTGAAAGAAACTTGACAAATCTTGAAGAATCACTGGGGAGAGGTTTGGAGTGAGAAAGAGAGGTTTGGGAGGTGAAGAGACAGAGCTATCGAGAGAGAGATCGAGAGAAATGAGGTTCGGATCGCACGAGGAGAATATATAGAACCTCAGTAAATCTCGACAGAAGAAGATGTCAAGAGGTGTCGAGCCAAGTGTCGAGGATTTGACTGTCAACAGATACAGGTGTCGAGGAAGTGTCAAGGTACAAAACATCAAATACAAGAGATGAGGCTTGATCGATCCACCAGGTGTCGAGAAGCTATCGAGGGGATAGGAACTTTCTCGATTGACCCACCAGGTGCTGAGGAGGTGTCGAGATTGCAATAAGAAAAAGTTTGGAATCTCGACAGATAGCCAGGTGTCGAGGAGGTGTCAAGCTAGCTTTTAAAAACAGTTTTTCGAGAAGAGAAAAACACAGACATGGATGCAATCAAGCATGCAACTCAACCAATGATCTAAACACCATATTAACCTCTCAAAATCATCTCTCAACAACAATTTTAAGCACATGGATCCCAAAAAAAAACACACACACACACACACACACACACACACACACTAAACAGGTCTAACCAATTTTATATTTCAAAAATAAGTCAAGATAGTTTAGTGAGCATACATTAACATATGTAAAACCTTGTGATGACCAAATCACATTGTACACGCACATGTATTAAGAGTAGCAAAGAATATTGCGTGTTGTGTGTGAAAAACATCGCAAGATTGCATAAGTGTATACATGTTATGATAATTTGAGATATGAGAAAATCACTTTAACTCACACACAATCATAACTATTTGATGGGGACTATCACCTTTGAGATACATCCTATAACTCCCACATCTCCTAGAATACACGCTTGCAATGCAATCATATTTAAAAGCATTTTTTATTTTTGATTTTTTTTTTGCCTTTTAGTTTTTCTTTGCATATTTTTCTTTTTAAGCAAATCATGCATGAGCATATTAGAGATAGAGAAGAAATACTCAATTATGTTAAGCTTTTGACACTCCAGTTTTGCTATGCCGAAGCACACAAATGTCATTGACATTGCACTTTTGCTATGCCGAAGCACACAAATGTCATTTTATGATTGGCGGGCAACAATGGCAAGATGATTATTTATGCCTTTCTCTTAGGATTTTCTAGTCATTCTCGTCAAAAAGAGTGATACGAGTGTTAAGTACAAGAGATAACTTAATTTTACTCATCACAAACAAGAGCTACAAAGCTCACTTGTTGAGTTGTGTATAGAGATGCTCATCTAAGCTACAAAAGATACAAAGTTTAGAAAACTTTGTTTCAATGGCCATCCTAGGTACACAAGTACCAATGTACACAAACATACACTGTTTTTATATTTTTCTAATTTTTCAATTTTTTTTTATATGAAAAAAAGAACAAAAAAGAAAAGAAAAAAGAAATGAAAAATAACTATACAAAAACATGTTAAACAAAGAAAAGTATAAAAAACTAGACTGACTCAAAACAAAAGCAAAAGACACAAGTTATGCAAAAATAAAAACAAGAAGAAAGAAAGAGAAAAGTGATAGAATCACTAGGAGTCCTTTTTCTTCCACACCTTGGAAGAACCTTTCATTTGATTAAACCCTTGAATCGGCGGTGAGGGGGAAGAATTGAAACCGTTCAAGTTCGAAAGGAACATGAGGGCTTTGAGAAGATCTCCAAGAGGAGTAAGAGAGGATTGAAGCTGATTCTAGTTCCTAGATGCTATCATGTTGTTGCTCTGTTAAGTGGCTAGCCACTTATAGCAATTTAGTCGAGTATGACCGGTAACTCCACAATGATGACAGATATGCTGCTTCTTTTGTTTAGGCTTTTGAGAGTTAGCCATCTTAGCCCTAGGGTTCTTAGCTTCCTTCTTATCTTGCTTTGGGGGTGCTCCTAAGATAGATTTACCCTTATCTATGTTCTCACTAGCTAAATCAGTTTTAACATCATTGTTTTCAATTTCAACATTATTAGTTGGAGGAACAAAAACAGTAGTACTAGTTGAAGAAATATTAAAGGAAGAGAAACCCTACCCTAAACATGTTCGATCAGAAGCAGATTTCTGAAGATTGAGCATCTTATCAAGCTTTGCACTTGAAGTCCTCTCCAATTGAGCTTTGACTTGAAACAGCTCCACTTCAAGCTTTTTAGTCTTTTTAGCCAAGAAATTGTTCTCGAACCTCAGTGCTCCAATAGTCTGATTAGCTTCATCAAACTTCGTGGAAAGCTCTTCACGATCAAGTTCCACATCACTAAGCTTCTTGGTGGTCAGCCTATATAGTTTCTCATGTTTCTCATAAAGCTTGTATAATTTCTCATAGGCTGTATGGATATCATTCTGATCATCCATCTTCTCAAACTTAGACTCCACCAATTCCTCTTCTTCAACCATATCTTCAACAATCCCATCAGTAGGATTGATAGTGGCAGTGAAGGCATTCAAGATTTCGTCATCCTTATTGTCGGATTCATCCTTAGGCTTGGTATTGCTCAAAGTAGCTGCAAGTGCCTTACTTTTCCCAATGCTCTTGAGATATGTAGGACACTCTTGTTAATGTGACCAAAGCCTTGACACCCAAAGCACTTAGGTCCTATGGGAACAGTGTATTGACCGCCATCCCTTGCATCCTTCTTCCCCTTGTCTTGTCTCTTGCACTGCGAAGAATTGGATTGCCTATGGTCCTTATCGAAACCCTTTCCATTAGCATTCTTCATAAACTTCTTGAACAGCCTAGTGATGTAGGACTTCATCTTAGAATCTTTATCATCTGAAGACTCATTTGTCTCACTGCTCTTAGCCTTCAGTGCCATGCTCTTACTCTTGCCTGACTTACCAATCCTAGCTCGTAGGTCTACAGATTACCAACCAGCTCAGCCAAAGGAATCTTGTCAATATCCTTTGATTCTTCTATCGCCATGATCATGGCATGGAATCTCTTGGGCAGAGATCTGAGCACCTTTCTCACAATCTTGGATTCAGGAATAGTTTCCCCAAGATTGAATGCTGAGTTTACTATGTCTTTGAGCTTGGCATAGAACTCATAGAACGACTCATCCTCCTTCATCTCAATCTCTTCGAAGCTTGTAGTGAGCCTCTGTAACTTCGAATCCTTGACAGTCTTGGTTCCCTCATAGGTTGTCTGGAGGATGGTCCATGCCTCTTTAGCAGTTTTAGTAGAGGATATTTTCTTGAACTCCTCATCGGTGACTGCACTGAATAAAGCATTCAATGCCCTGCTGTTGAAATTTATCGCCTTGATCTTGGCATCATCCCAATCGGCCGGTGCTTTTGTAGGCTTAGTCCAGCCTATCTCCACAGCTTGCCACACTTTCTCATCTAAGGACTGCAAGAAAGCTCTCATGCTTACTTTCCAGTATGCATAATTAGTACCATCAAATAAAGGAGGTATGATTAAAGACTGCCCTCTATCTATGACAAACAGGGGTCAATAGATCAGCATAACAAAGATTAACCCTAATCAGAGTGTGCCTGCTCTGATACCACTTGATAGGCCAAAAACAAATTGACCCCTTGTGATAAATTAACCAATTAGTTTAGTCAACTGAATTAATTAAGTTAATTAACATGCAAATGCATGGTAGCATAAACAAATCACCAATAAACTAAGTATGCAGCGGAAAATAAATTTAACACGGTGATTTGTTTACGAATGGGGAAAACCTAACGGGGAATACCCCACCGAGTGATTTTCAGGTCACCACTCCTGAAATTCCATTATTATCACAACAAGCGGTTACAAGTATAAGAATCCCAATACCCAATTGGACTTGTTCTGTAATGACAATTTCTCCTTTCGATGCACGGCTCTCAAGTACATGACTAACCAATTGCGCGGATCCTAGTACGCGACTTCAATCACCAACTAGAGAAGATTGTTGGCTACAAAGTTCTTCAGTTCATCCACACAATGAAGATCAAGAAGATGCTTGGTCACAAAACCCTACGGTGCATAAACACAGCAACTTCTTCAAAAGAGATGAACTAGGGCAAAATTTTGTCTCCGGTCACAATTTGCTAAAACAAACTTTGCTCAACACTTGTGCAACTTAAAATAGTGACATATGTTCCTAACAAGTGAATCACATATGTCCTAACATTACTCATTTTCCAAACAACCAAACAAAATAATATACATTCATGCCTGAAATGACAAATGATCATTTCCTACCTAAAACCTCAATTTTTTTTCTTGGAAACCAAACATGAATCACCAAAACCCAAAAAAAAAAAAAAATGAAATTGAAAAACGAAAAACCCTAGGTAACATCATGAAATTCCAAAATCTAAAATTGGATAAAGAGAGAGAGAGACAGAGGAATCTAAGAAGCAAAAATGACAATGTATTGAGTAAAGAGAGAGAGTACCTTCGGCATGGTGGGCTAAAATTTTGTTGACAATGGGCTACGATTGCTTAAGAGTGAGTACCTTCGGCACGGTGGGTTACGATTTTGTTGGCAATAGGCTACGATTGCTTGAGAGTGAGTGAGTGAGTGAGTGAGTTTGAGAGGGCGGAGTGAAGTTTGTGTGAGTAAGTGTTTGACTGAGAGTGTTTCAGTGTTTGAACTTTAAGGATTTTTTAATGAGCCGTTTGAAAGTGCTGTGGTTTTGCATTTTGGTTAATGGTGTGCAGATTTCGAGTCTTATAAACTCAATTTCTACGTGGCTAAATTTGCTCCATGTGGAAGATTTGTCCATGTAAGGGTATCACAAAAACACTGAAATCGAGCTTCGAAAGCTTGAGTTCTAATCTAATATCGAGATGTTAGTTTCAAAAATTCTTTTTTAACCTAACAACTAACGAAAATGTTAGATATTTAATGCTAAATGGAAAAAAAGAATCTTTGAACCTGGATACTTCTAACTTATGGGTCTAAAATGCCAAAACTACGCCAAAAATATAATTCTTCCTTTGGCAATGCTCTCAGTTTAGCATCTATACTAAAGAAGTTTTAGGTTCAAGAGGTTTTAATCTTGATACTACCTGTAATTTATGTAATATGTTTGCGAAGTCAATTGCCCATGCTCTACGAGACAATAGTGTGGCGAAGGATGTTTAGAGGAACTTAGGAATCAGTGATGCAAGGCAAGATTTCTTTGGGACCCCACTATTGAATTGGTTAAAAAGGAATTGTGAATCTCATGAGTTTCTCTTGCAGCCTTGTATCCCTGGGAAGACTGTTTTTTCCCCAAGCTATATGGATGATTTGGCTCCATTGAAATAGGTTTATCTTTCAATTTGGGAGAACCAACCTAAACATACACTCTCATTGTATCAAGAAGGGAGCTGGATTCTTTGTTATTTTACTTGACCAAGTAGAATCCAAGTCCATGTTTACTGGAAAAAGCCCATTCCGGGTTGGGTGAAGCTCAATACATATTAATCTGTTATTGGAATCCTAAGAAAGTTGGTGAAGGTGGGGTGCTGTGCTGTAGCAATAGGGCTTGGATCACTAGTTTTGCGAGGAATCTTAGGAGTATTTCCAGCAATATGGTTGAGCTTTGGGCCCTTACGGATGGCCTCTCTCTGGCTCAGCAATTGAACTTAGACAATATCAATACAAAATTAGATGCAAAAGTGATTGTTTTTTTTTGGCTTTCCAATCTTTCCACTGTAAATTTCATGTTAGAACCTCTTTTGACTGTTTGTAGGAACCTGATCAGATCATTCCCTAACTACACAGTGACCCATATATATAAAGGGAAGCAAATAGATGTGTTGAAATGTTGGCTAAATTGGGAGCTATTCGGTTAACTGATTTCTTATGTTGTATGACCCACCGTCTATGGTAGTGGATAGTTTGCCAGCTTTTAATAAAGCTGAACTCTTTTATAACAAACTGTTTGTTGCATAATATTATTAGCATGCTTAACAAAAAAAAAAAAAGAATAAAAGAAGAAGATTACTGATTAGTATTTATGATCTAAGATGTTTTCTAATAAATAATAATAATAATCATTTAAACTAAAATTTGATAGTTTTTTTAGGAGAAAAAATAGAAAGGGATAATGATAAGTTAATGAATAATAATCATAAATTAAAATTAAAAACTTGGAAAATTTTGATGAATTTCGAAGGGAAAAATAATTGAATATATATTTTTTTTATTTCAAATTACATAGATTTGATAAATTACAAGACTAAAATAGATTTAATAAATTTCAAATTAAAATGTTACCAAAAATGTTAACTTTGGGAGATTAACAAAATATAGTGATTGAAAATTTGAAAAATATAGTTGTTGGGAATGGATAAATGAAGAATATAGAAAGATTTAAAAATAATAAAGGAAGATTAAAAAAAGAATACAGAAATAATGAAGAAATTATATTTAAATGAGATACAAAATAAATGATAAAGAGTTGGTTGTAAATATATTTGAAAAGATACAAAGTCAAAGATAAAAGTTACAGTTTACTCTTCAAACAATAAAAAAATATGAAGAGATTGTTGTAAATACTCTAAGAATTGGGAAAAAAAAAAGAGACAGGATGGGCTTAGCAAAGATCCAAAAGACCCAATTGATGAGTCCGATCTGATGGGTTGTGAGCAGTTTTGACCCAATGAACGATCAAAAATAGTGTTTTCGGTCAAAAATATTACTTGAAAATTTAAATAAACCATCTTGTAAACCATATACAAAGACACACATTGTATTTTAATGAAAAATAAATATTTCATAATTCATACTCCTCTCATATCCTGTCACTAAAAAAAAAAAAAAAAAAAGAAACTCTCATATTTCACTTTCCCTTCAATTTTGTCTCTGTCGCTAAACACAGCTTCATCATCCATCAAACCTTTCACCCTTCCTTTCTTAAAAATAAATAAATTAATTAATTAATTTAAAAAAAAAAAAAAAAAACCTTTTGCCCTTCAAAGTCACTTAGCCACCTTCGACTTCATGACACCAACTTAAACCCTTTGGACCAGAGATCGAACACATTTATTTTCTAGTTCTCATTTGTCCCTTTTGAGGCTTCATCCATATGATTCCATCTCTTTCATTATCCATGGATTTGTAATGTACTATTTCAATGTGTTGGTTTTTGTGACTCTCCTTTGACTTTTGAGACGTTTAAGGGCTCGTTTGGTTTGCCCATGACTCAGTTTTCATAACTCAATACTCATAACTCATAACTCAAACTCAAAACCCATAATTCATAACCCAAACCTCACTTTATCTCAAAAACTCCAAAATTATTGTTTGGTCACATAACTCACTTTTTGCCACCATAACTCATATTTCAGAAACTGAAAACACCAAAATTTTGTTTTTAGTTTCCATCATCCATCTCTCAAATTTTTGAGTTTTGAGTGATGGAAACATCGCCAAAAACCAAGCCAAACAAGATTTTTTTCGGTGGGACCCATGCGTTTTGGAAACTAAATGGTGAAAACTGAGTGATATCACTCTAAATCATGGTGATCTAAACAAGCCCTTAGCATTTTTTTTTTTTTTGGTTCATAGATCTTTTAATTTTTTTGGGTTCATTTTTGGGACACTTGTGTTGAAAGCATCATCCATCTCAAATTTGACTGGCCACCAAAAATTAAGGTTTTCAGATTTTGACAATTTCGAGGTTGATAGCAAAAGTTTTGTCAATTGACATGATCGAGTCGAGTGATAGTTCACTTCAAACCCAATGACTATGGCTAAGCTCGTCTAAGAAAGCACTTGCCACTTCTATCCCTATTTTAAGTCCCTCAGACATCTGTTTCTCATCTAATGTAGAAGCTATTATGGCCATGCATTGGTAGGGTAGCACAGTTGATCAGCCCCATCCCCATTTTATTCAATAAAACAAAAAAGAAAAAAAAATCAACCAAAAGTGCAACCTCATCCATAATATTACTAGTAGGCTAGTAATTGTCAAGAGTTTAAACACACAAGAGTTATGATGTTTTATTGATATAATCATGGTAAAATCAATGTACATTTGATCCAAGTTTTATTTTAGTCCCTTTTTTCTTAAAGTTCATTTCAAGTCCCCAAAAGTTTTAGATCACAACAATTTTGTCCTTCCATTATTTTTGTTCATTTTTAGTCCTAAAAGTTGTGATTGGTCAATTAGAAAAGTACTATTATTAACAAAGGCACTAAATTGTGATTTACACAACATCACTCACACGAAACCACCTATAACCCCAATGAAAGACATACCACTTAAGAATTGTGGAAAAATTGTAAAATATTTTATATCACCTATTGTAAAAAAAAAAAAATTGGGTGTATCCAAAGTCCCAAACCAAATGAAAAATACATCATAGCTCTAGTAAATTCAATAAGGCAATCTCTTGTGGTCAAATAAAATACTTAGGCTTAGAATCTTGTCTATGCACCCACACTAAAAACTATTTGAAGTTTTTTTTTTTTTCTTTTTGGTTGAGAATCAAACTATTTGAAGTTTTATAAGTTGAATCCTAATTATCCTATCATACATTATCTAAAATAAATAAAATAAAATAATAAAAAATAAACAAAAGAAGGGTCATAAACATATTTTGTTTATTTTTTCTCTTATCTTTTCCTTTCAAAGCAATAGGCCAATAGCATAACCAAAAGTCTTCAATGCTCAAACATAAAAATAAACATGGGGCTTGAAGTAGTAAAGTGAGGTGAGACTTGAGACTTTTTTTTTTTTTTTTTTTTTGAGAAACAAGACTGAGATGCATTCAATTAAGGAATACCAGCTAAATCAGCATGGTAAACAAAAAGTACATCAGATGGAACATCTTCCATCCATATTACACAATTTTGGTGGTTAATTGCTAACTGAGCCAAGTTGTGTGCAACTGTGTTGCCCTCTCTCTTAGTGTGAGAGTAGGACAATTTAGAAAAACCAACAGAGACCATTAAAGAATCTTGTAACAGTAAGCCAAATGGAGCAAGACCCGGGTTCTTTAAAGCCAAAGCTGTCATCACCAATGAAGAATCACCCTCCAGAACCACCTCTGATATACCCAACTCCCTAACAAACTCAAGAGCCTTATATGTAGCCAAAGCTTCAATCTCAATAGGCTGGAGCTGCTGAGGAACCCGGGTAACCAATGAGGCGATATCAAGACCTTCACTGTCATGAATGATAGCTCCAAGGCCTGAACATTTTCCTTCTGCAAATATAGCTCCGTCGAAGTTGATTTTAAGCGTTCCCTAAGTAGGTCTCCACCGGATTCGACTTTTTGGTCTACTGGAAGTCGGCACAGCTTTTAGAGCTTTGAACTCCATATACCTATCGTAAGCCCATTGAGAGAGAAGGGTTAGAGGACGATGGGGTTGTTGAGTTCTCACTTGATTTCTTTGATGCCAAATGGACCAAATGGTGAATGCAAACAAGACCGGATTCCTTTGGTGTTCACAGACCCAGTCCAAGAGCTTGCTGAAACTAGTGAAACTCCGTTGATTTCGAAAGCTCCATAAATGATTTGCTCCCCACACACCATCTAGCCCTTTGAAGCTCCACACCACGTGCAAAACATCTTCATAACCTTCCTTACAACGGTCACAGCTCTATTATGAGATAATAGTGCGACATACTAAGTTGCACTTAGAAGGGAGTGAATTACGGCATGCCTTCCAAATAAGATTTCTTACTTTATTTGGGCATTCAAGAGCCCAAATCTTCTCCCACAACCCTTTATCTTGGTCTTGATTCTCTGCCATCTGAAAACCCACTTCGTCCTCCTTCAAAAAACGATAACCCGTTTTGCAACTATAACTCCCATCATGCTCCCACGGCCAAAACATGGTGTCTTCCATTTCATTCCTAGCCAACGGAATATTTTTTATTTCTTCAGCTTCTAGAGGAGCAAAAATCCCATCCACCATCATTGCATTCCACGTTCTAGTTCCTTCATCAATTAAGCAATCAACTGTGACTTCTTCCATTGAACCTACCATTGGGGAGAGTATCTTGGTTGGATGTTTTCGGGGCAGCCAATGGTGTTGCCATATTTTGATTGATTTACCATTCCCCACCCTCCAACAAGCACCATCAAGGATAACATCACGACCATGCAAAATACTCTTCCAAGCATAGGGCCCCATGCTTGATTTTTTTGGCTTCTAGAATAGAGTAATTCGGGAAGAACTTCGCCTTAAAGACTTTGTAGAAGAGGGTTTCCTTGTTATTCAAAAGCCTCCAAGCTTGTTTTGCCAATAAGGCATCATTAAAATGAGCCAAGTTGCGAAAACCCATACCCCCCACTATTTTGGACTTTGTCAACTCACTCCATCAGATCCAGTGAATTTTCCTTCTATTGCCCCTTTGTCCCCACCAAAACTTCTTTATCATTACCTCAATGTCATCACAAAGCCCCAATGGTTATTTAAAACACCCCATAGCATAAGTCGGGATTGCTTGGATCACGGACTTAATTAGGACCTCTCTACCGGCTTGTGAAAGCAATTTACCCTCCCATCCTTGGAGCTTCCTCCAAACCCTTTCTTTAATGTAGTTAAAGCTAGCCTTTTTTCCCCTACCCACCAGGGAAGGAAGACCTAAATATTTCTCGTAGTACTTGACTTCTTGAACTTGGAAGAGGTTCTTTATGCTTGATTTTGCTTCATCCATGGTAGACTTGCTAAAAAAGATTGCGGTCTTATCTTTGTTGATTTTTTGCCCTGACCAAGATTCATATTCACCCAAAAAATTCAAGACATTATTACAGTCCTCAGAGATTGACCTGCCAAAAAGCAAGCTATCATCTGCAAAAAACAAGTGGGTTAGTTTAGGTCTTCGTTTGCACAAGGAAAAGCCCTTAATATCCCCGTTCCTTGCTGAATGTTTAATGAGAGCATGAATGCCTTCCGTACATAAAAGGAATAGGAAAGGAGATAGGGGGTCTCCTTATCTAATTCCCCTTTTAGGGTGGATCATTCCCATGGGCTCCTCGTTCACCATAATAGAGTATGACACCGTTTTCACACAACTCATCATAAGAGCTACCCATCTAGCACAAAAGCCCATTTTCTCCATGAGCCTCTCTAAAAACACCCATTCTACCCGATCGTAGGCTTTACTCATATCTAATTTGATAGCCATAAAACCATGTTTTCTTGAATTATGTTGCTTCATATGATGAAGGGTCTCAAAAGCAACCAAAATATTGTCTGAGATAAGTCTATCCTTAGCAAAAGCATATTGATGTTCCGTGATCAGAGAAGGTAAAAATTTCTTCAATCTATTTGCTAAGACCTTAGAATAAGTCTCATAAAGGACGTTGCAAAGACTAATAGGGCGGAAATCAGACACAAGTTCAGGATTATCTAATTTCGGGACAAGAGTAATGATAGTATGATTAATGGGATCGGGTAGGATACCTGAATTCAACCATGAGAGAATGGCTGAAGTAACATCATGTTGCATTGTCGACCAAAAATGTTGGTAGAATAAAGGAGGCATACCATCGGGACTCGGTGCTTTTAGAGGAGCCATCTGATTCAACGCTTCCTTAACTTCCAATTCTGTAAATTCCTTCACCAATTCAGCTTTCATCAAGTCGGTCACCATGCAAGGAATTTTCTCTAGGGAGTCAGCTTCTAGATTCGAATTGCCGGTGGAAAAGAGTTCTTTGTAGTAGCTCTCCATCACATGCCCAATATCATCATGATTGGTCCACCAAACACCATTCCCATCTCTAATACCTCTTATCAAATTCTTCCTAAGTCTCTTTGTCACCTTACTGTGAAAAAAAACTGTGTTATTGTCACCTTTACTTAGCCACAGCACCCTAGATCTTTAACACCACATCCTTGATTCCCGATCTTGCAGCAAATTAATCTCCATTCTTAAGCTCCTAATCCGATTATTGTTACCACTCGCCAAAGCCACCCTCTCGGCCAAAATAAGATGGCTCTTTTTAATCTCTAATTCCCTCCTCACGTGCCCAAATTTGTGCTTATTCCACCAAGTTAGCTCTTTCTCACAATTCGCCACTTTTTTCAGAATGGCTATGCTAGGATTTTGATCACTTGTACTACACCACACATCCTTTATCGTTTCACCATAAGTTGGATCTGATAACCACATTTCTTCAAATCTGAAGCACCTCTTCCTTTTGGGTTTCGATAACCCCGACAAATTGATCAATAGAGGAGAATGATTCGATGACATACAACTAAGATGATGAATCCTAGTTCCTAGAAATTTTTGAAACCAAGAATTTGTAGCCATGCACCTATCCAATCTAACCCTTATGGAGTGCCCATCAACATAATGTTTTGTCCATGTGAACTTTGGCCCCACACATCCCAAATCCATGAAACGACATTCATCGATCACATCTCGGAATAGTTGCATTTGATTATGATCTCTAGGTGCTCCACCCCACTTTTCCTCATGTCGAACAATTTCATTAAAATCCCCACCACATATCCAAGGAATGTTCATTCTAGCATTTAAGCTTCTCAATTTATTCCACTCTTCACTCCTATGAGTTTCGGGCTCCCCATAAAAACCAGTGAATCGCCATGCATCCTCAGTATTCCCATTGATAATTGTATCAATATAATACCTATGGGAATCAACAACTTCAATATTAATAGAGCTTTTCCATAATAATACCAATCCACCACCTCTATTCAGCCTTGGAACCACCCATTTCTGATCAAAATTAATCTTGCTCAAAGTACAATCTAGCCTTGCTTCATCTCTCCATGTTTCGGCTATAAACATGACAGAGGGATCTTTTGCCTGTATCAATCTAACAAGCTCATTCTCTGTACGTGGGTTCCCAAGCCCACGACAGTTCCATAATAATAGACTCATTGCTTCTGGCAGGGCTGGTATACAGCCTCCGCCAATATCTTATTTTTTGTTGCACCATCCTTAGAAACCCTTCTCTTTTTTTTGGTAACTCAGTTTGGTTAGTTATATTACCTGCACTTCTTTTTTCTCCTAGTACTTCGGCCATTCCCACATCTGAGCCTACACCTTTTCTCATGTACCTTTTCCAAGTACCTTTAGCCTTCACGTGATTGATGAAAGAACTAGGCATCTTAGCTAGTAGCATGCGTGGTGGTAAAGACAAATGGGCTGCATGGCTTGACAAGCTTGGCCTATTTGGTTCATTAATGCTAGGCTGACCCACGCAATTTTCCTTTCCCATGCTAACACTAGAAACGGGTGAAACTGAGGGTTTGGGGTCATACTTTTTTATTTCCTTATCAATCTCCCCAAGTACTACCTCAAAAGACTCAGCTGACATCTTTATTACTGCTGACCCGGTCTGGTGTTGCATCCTATCTTCCATGATCCCCACATCACATGGCATCTTTAACTTTTGCTGATTAATTTATTGAAAATCCGGTGTCTTGTTTCCTTCATCACATGCCTCAAAACTTTCCATTTCAGGCAAAGAAGACTCCGACCATTGTTTCTCCATGCTCACATCCACAACTGGCTGCTTCCCTACAGAACTGGCTTCGCTTGCTTCAGTGGTTCTCATTTCAGGCCGGAAAATCTCCGGCATTGATTTCTCGGACCGCACCACCATCACCGGCGGCTTCTTCATTGATCCAGCTTCCTCCGTCGACACTCCACCTTTTTTCCCAGCAAAGAAACCTAGAACTTTCACCATGTACCTACGGCTCGGCATGAATGGAGCGGCCTTAAGCCAGGGGCCAAATTGTTAAGATTCAGGTGTATGGCTGCCTTCACTTTCAATCCAGCGTCTGCAGTCACGGTCATCATGTGTCAAACAGCCACACCAGAAACAGAGACTTGGAAGTCTTTCGTATTTGAAAGGCACCCACAGTTCTTTACCATTATCAAGAGATATAACTCGCCCCCTACGCAGAGGTTTAGAGACATCGATAGTCACTTGGACTCTCAAGAAGTTTTCACCCTCTGTTTCAGCTTCATCAGTTTCCACATGCACCTTTCCTACCACTTCACACAGTTGTTCAACAATCTTCCTTGTCCGAAATCTGATTGGAAGGTCATGTACTTGCACCCAAAATGTTACCTTACTAAACACCATATCTTCCAAGTCTGTATCCTTCTCGTATCGTTGCAATACCATTAAACGTTTGTCGAAGCTCCATGGCTCTGTTGCCATAATTTTATCTATTTCACTCTTTTCGTCAAACGTAAACAAAACCACATGGTCACTCTCCTTTTTTATTTTGAAACCATTTTTCGATCTCCAAATGGGTGTGAAAGTCTTAGCTATGGCATCTATGTTGAGAGCTCGCTTTGTCAAGAACTTAGCTGCTAGAGTAAACTCAGTCTTTGCTTGTTCCTCCGTGATATGGAAGTTAGATCCTTCGCATTCTGAGAGGGTTAGGTTGTTCCAAGTTTTCGTGAGCTCTTCCATCCTAAACTAGATTCTATTTCCCAAAAACCCTAAAGAAAAAACCAACAAAGCCTCAAGGTAAACCTGTTACCTTGGGGGACAGAGACACCTTCAAGAGAAGAGACACCTATTCTACACTCTAGGAGGAGATGGAAACCCACCCTTCACTAGCAGAGAGATAATTATGATAATTATGTTTGTTTTTTTCTTCCCCCATTGAGACTTGAGACTTGAGAGTGAGACCACTCTGAGAATCATGCTCCAGCTACAATCTTCCTTAATATAATTGACTTCTTTGTCCCTTTACTTACATAAACCGACACACCCACAGGTCACAAGACTCACAACCCACCTCACTTATTTTGTTTTTCCCATGCACTCCATAATATTTTAATAAATCACCATCAATCCTTGTGAATACTCAATACCATTATTAATAACAACCTATCAATCAATTTGTGTACTAGTTCTATTTAATTCTCAGACGCCATGGCAGCTCAGCCAAAGAAGATCATCATTGATACTGACCCTGGTATTGGTAAGTCAACTTATCTCTTTTCATAATTTCATTCAATCCCGTTTTCTTCAAAGTTTGTTTCTTTGGACCTTATTGTATCTGGGTATCCGAGATTTCTACATTTCATTATGTTTATCTGCATATTTTAGATTTAAAAAAAAAAAAAAAAAAAAAAAAAAAAAAAAAAAAAAAAAAGAAAAGAAAAAAAGATCAGTCAATGATTCCATGTATATTTAACAATTTCATATCAAGGAAGTCATGCTCTGCTCTGCTCTGTTTGGTTGCCGAGAAAATGGAGCAGTAGAGTATGAATTGGAATTCTAATCAAATCACAGACCTTTTCATCATATGGGAACCCAGGAAACCACATAGAATTTCAGGGATTCGTTTACTTCTATCAATTCACTCTGTATTCCACTGGAGAGTGGTTCTGATTTCTTGTAATCTTATTTCTCAGAGACAGAGTAAATCGTTGTCTGCAAATTCTAATAAAAACCTTGGGACTTTTATACTAAAAAGCACACACAACACGGGACACTGTAATTCGGGACAAGTTAGGACACTACATAGTAATTCAGTCAATGATTATCTGCATATTTTAAACCGTTGATCAGTCAATGATTCCATGAAATTCAGCAATTTCATATCAAAGAAGTCATGCCTGATGCTCTGTTTGGTTGTTGGGTGCAGCAGCAAAGTATGACTTGGAATTTTAATAAAATCAGTGACTTTTCATCATATGGGAACCACATAGATTCATTCAGTTCTGCAACTGGCTTAATGCGTTCAGTTATAATTAATGGTTTCTTTTTCTTTTTTTTTAATACTTCACTCTGTTCCAATGAAGGGTGATCCTGATTTCTTGTAATCTTATTTCTGAGAGTGAAATTGTCTGAAAATTTTAATAATTCTTTGGACTTCTATACTAAAAAGCACAGACACGGACACAAGGGACACTGCAATTCTTGAAAAAATAGGTAGGGATACAACAATTAATTGATTAATATGTATGTGTGTGTATATGTATCTCTCTCTTTTTTTAGGCATATTCTATGTCTTCAATATAAATAACAACTATCAAAATCTTCTGAAACTTATCTAAAATCAAAGGAATTTTTTTAATAAGAGAATATATATTCTTCTCCCCACACATTGAGGACATGCATGAGAGTGTCTCCATCATGTCCACACGCTATGCTCCCATATGGGAACTAAGAAAACAAAATTGCTCTACCAGAATTTGCAACTGTCTTAATGGCTTTCATTCATATATATGTTATTTTATTTATCATCTTTCTGACATTATGTGAGTTGATGATGCTTACAGATGATGCCATGGCAATTTTTGTGGCATTACAGTCACCGGAGGTGGAGGTGATTGGACTTACGACTATATATGGGAATGTTTATACAACCCTGGCCACAACAAATGCGTTGCATTTGGTAAAGCTAATGAGGTTTATTTTATTTATGGCATTTTGAATCTATGAGTTATTCTTTGCATTATTCGTTAGCTGAAGTGGGGTTTGTTTTTAATGTACTATTAGAATTACCTTCTACCCTCAAACACACCCCCCACCCCACCCACCCACCCCCCCCTTTCTTTCCTTTGAGGCTGATCGTAGTAACTCTTCCAATATGTTTGTGATGTAGCTTGAAGTTGCAGGAAGGACTGATATCCCAGTGGCTGAAGGATCTCATGTCTCAATCACTGTATGTACAGACAAAAAACCATGATCCTATGTTATAGTGGCTCTTTAGATTTGTATCTTTGAGCATTTATTTTTGTCTTTTTGTGATTTTTTTTGTTTATGTTAACTTTCAAAAAGAGGAAGGATGTGGGAAATATACATTGATAGGACTTTCTATTAAATTATTTTAATAAAAGATAATACCGACCTAACAAAAAAAAAAAAAAAAGATAATAGTTTTGGTAGTTAGAAAACAAACTTGTTCTTGCATCAGGAACATATATGGGGAAATCTATTCGGGAATTCAGGTGTGATCCTCTTATATTTTTGCAAAAAAAAAAAAAAAGGGTTTGAGCCTATCGTACTTTCGCTTATGTGCCTCATGATGATTGAGAGGCTGAACTCATACTGCTCTATGATATGTGTTTAGAGTCTAGATAGTATCATAAATGAGTAAAACTAATGAAAGGACAACCTGAGATTTCCCTTTGTTAATTTTGTAAATAGAGCAAAAAACAGGTTTTGTTCTTTATTTCTTTTTTCTTTGAACGGTTTGTTAAAGCTTCATTTGCTGCAATAAATATGATTTTTCTTTGGAAACATCATTTAAAGCTGGTTATCTCACAGAAGAAGCTGACTTCGAGTTTTCATGATAACAGCTAATTGTGTTCCAGGAGAAAATTGTATTGTAGATTATGTGGTTTCGCTCACATAATTTCAACTCTGAATTTGAAGCACCATCACATTTTTATTTACATATCATTCATTAACAAGTAGACATTGATGTATGATTTGAATTTTCTTGTTCTTCTTTATTCATTTTACAGAATAACAAAAAACTGCGCATTGCTGATTTCGTCCATGGTAAAGATGGACTTGGCAACCAAAATTTCCCTCCACCAAAAGGAAAGCCAATTGAACAGTCAGCAGCTAAATTTCTCATTGAGCAAGCAAAACTTTATCCAGGAAAAGTCACGGTTGTGGCACTAGGCCCACTTACAAATATTGCACTGGTTAGAGTTCCTGATCATTTGGCGTGGTCTCTAATATTGAATATTATCCATTATATTTTAAATTATATATCCGTTGGTGTAGGCTATCCAACAAGATCCTGCATTTTCAAAGAACATTGGGCAGATTGTTCTTCTTGGTGGTGCTTTTTTGGTAAATGGGAATGTGAATCCTGCATCAGAAGCCAATGTAAGTTGCTCGAAATTTACGTATTCAGACTGTGATTTCCAACTCATAAACTCAAAATGTACATTACTCAATGATCTGTTCTACATGCAAGCCTACCAAACTTGCAAATGAGGTGCCTTCTGTATTGCTCAATTTTTTTGCTCCCCTACTTAGTAAGAGCCGGAGATAGAGAGTGTGGGTGCCTTTGTCCTCAAGAATTTTAAAAATCTGTTAGAACATATGTGATTCACTTGTTAGGAACATATGTTACTATTTCATGTAATTGGCTAATCTTTTGACAAAACACACTTTACTTGTATTTGGATAGATCTAGAATGTGTTTAATACTTCAAGAAACTTTGTTTCAAGATCAAGTGTTGAAGTTATGCAAGTCTGTCCAAGATTCAAGCTGAAAAGTGCCTGTCATTAAAGCTCAACAGCTAGCCATCTATTGAGCTTAAAGAGCTGTTCAGCCCCGTGGCTCAACGGCAGCTCGACAGATAGGGTATCTGTTGAGGTTTATGAAAAACAGATTTTCAGTTCTGTTTTGACTCCAATTCGTGTTTATTTGTTTGAGTTTTCTTTTCTCACAACTCTAGACATATAAAAAGATTATTTTAAGGGCCGTCAAAGAGTTCACAAGTTGCATAAGTGTTAAGCAAAGTTTGTTCAAGTAAATTGTGACCGGAGACACAGATTTGCTCTAGTTCATCTTTCTTGTGAAGAAATTGTTGTGTTTATACACCGTAAGTATCTTCTTAATCTTCATCGTTGGGATAAACTGAAGAATTTTGCAGCCAATAAACTTCTCTAGTTGGTGTTTGAAGTCGTGTACTAGGATCCGTGCAATTGGTTAATTACGTATTGGGAGCCGTGCATTAAAATGAGAAATTGTCACTACAGAATAAGTCCAATTGAGTATTGGGGTAAGGGTTCAACTGTAGGTTGGTATAAGGTACTTGGATTCCTTTACTTGTAACCACTTATTGTGATAATAGTGGAATTTCCAGAGTGGTGACCTTAAAATCACCCAGTGGGGTTTTTGCCGTGTTGGTTTTTCCTATTTGTAAATAAATCACTATGTCAACTTATTTTCCACTGTATACTTAGTTTGTTGGTGATTTGTTTGTGCTACCACACGTTTGCATGCTAATTAATTTAATTAATTCACTTGACTAAATTAATTGGTTAATTTATCACAAGGAGTTAATTCGTTTTTGGCTTATCAAAATCCTTTTCTGATAACTTGATCTCTTCTTGAACTTATTGTTTAATTACCGATTGTCCTAAAAGTTTAAGCTATTGGGATATGAATCGCATACTTCTAATACTTATCGACTATGAAGAAGCCTGGGAAACAAAGTTTATGGAGCAATCTATATAATTTTTCCTTGAGCAGATCTTTGATGTCTTTCACTGGTCCATTTTCACTTTCCCCAACATGCTCCCCGCCCTGTGGTGGTTTCCAACTCTCTCCCTCCTCTCCCTCTCTAACCCTTAAATTGGATGACCAGATTTTTGGTGATCCAGATGCTGCAGATATTGTATTCACAAGTGGAGCAGATGTAGTGGCTGTGGGCATAAATGTTACTCATCAAGTTGTCTTCACAGGTACTTTTTGGCAAATTGGTATTATGCACTGTTAATCATATTTTATTGTAAGAATCAAGAAATCTTCCATCTTTTTTCTTGTAAGATATTACCCTTTATATTTAAAAAATATACCCATGACCTTTTTATCCAGGTTAAATGTTTGTTCTGCACACCTTATAACAATGTTGTAGCTTTATACGTAGAGTTGCCAATCAGAATATGAAATGAAAACTTAAAATTGTAATTTGATGATATTTGTTTTCCTCTTTTGCTTTGATCTTTTGTTTTTGTCATTTGGATTTGCTTTGAATTTGATTCATCAATTTTGATACATTATAGATGCTGATAGAGAGAAGTTGTCAAGGTCAGATGGAAAATTTGCTCAGTACTTGTGCAAAATCTTAGATGTGTATTTTTCATATCACCACGATGCATACAACATTAAAGGTTGGTTTATTTTTTAAAGAGTTGATGAAAATGAGTGAGTTGATAGGTAATTGTTTAATTTACTGATGCCAGTTTTTGTCTTGATGTAGGAGTTTATCTTCATGATCCAGCAACCATTCTTGCAGCTGTTGATCCTTCACTTATGACTTACACAGAGGGTGTGGTTAGAGTCCAGACAAGTGGCATCACTAAAGGACTAACAATATTATACAACAAACAGAAGAGGTAGGACTTTTGGACACCTAAAATCAGCAGATGCAGCTGCTTGATTTTTGGTCCCGTACTTCCTTTGCAGACCACATAGTCTGAATTGAGTTAGTTTTTTTATTTGTGTTGCATTAGGATCCCATTCCTGTATCAAATAATGGGGTTCTGACCATAATAATGAATTTTATGATTAAAACGGTGTAGAGTTAAATAGTGTTTCTCAGTATCCTGAAATTTTTGTATAGAAAAACTAACTTTAAAAAAATGGTTAGTCATTAAAAAGTAAAAAAGAAAAGGAGAGAAAGCTATTGTGCTCCAACTGACTCATTTGTACTTTCTTTGCAATGAACCAGGTTTGGTGAAGTCACTGAATGGACTGATAAACCCACAGTGAAGGTTGCAGTCACTGCTGATGCTCCCGCTCTAGTCAAATTGGTCATGGAACGCCTTATGGACTCCTGAAGTTGTGGTTAGAATTAGCGGTTCTCAAAGATGTTCATAGCTGTTGTGATGCAAATACTAGCCTATGATTTCAATTCAGATATATCCTACATAACAATGGTCGAGCACTTGATGTTTTTCTGTTATTGTACTTCGTATAGGGGAATCTGATTTGGTCACTGCCTCAGTCTTGATGCTGTATGGTACTACAGAATTAACAAGATTGTAATTTTCTTTTTCTTGAATAAATAAACTCCTTCTGGTGTAACTAGTAACAACTATTGAAATCCAATAAATATTTTCTGGGAAAGCTGAAATGATCCAAAACTGCAAAAAGATAATAATGCTGTTGCTGTACCAAGATAAAAGGAGTCTGTCTTTAGGTGGTTTTGATATACCATGGATGAGGTTTTCTGTGAAAATTTTGTGTTTTATCCATTTATGTTATTTGCATTATTATGATAAACATGAAAAAGATATTGCATTACCTTATTTTTGCATCTTTTAATTATTTAATAGGATCATGTCTATGTATTTGTTACGTGCAAATATACACAAGAAAAAACATACATCCGCAGAAGCATATATAGATGCAGACAGACACATGTATGGGTAACTATCAACATTTAGGTCTTTTTTTTGGTTGTCAATGTGTAGCCATTTTGATGTATTTTATTTATTTATATTTATATATATATCTTCACTCTTTTGAGTCTTTTCAACTCATCTACAATTTTCACCACCCTTCAAATTCAAATTTTATTTTAAATGAGGCACATAACATTCCCTCCTTTCTTTTTTTTGTACCACCTTCAAAGTTGTCTTGATGCTAACTGGTACCACACAAGAACGTTCCTACTCCAAAATGATAACTAGTAAAGCAAATTTCTTCTTTATCTAGTTTTGAGCATGTGCGTTCAACGAAACGAACCACTTGGGTGTTGACTAGTTTGGCCTTTGAGGCATCCTAATTTGTTTAGACTATACAAATCTTTAACTTTTGATCACAATCTTGACCACACGCAAGACAATTTGGCTAGTAAGACAATTTACGTTACCCATGAGTCGATCAAGGCAAGTATATAATATGGAGAACATCCTTGGCATCTCTTTAAGCATGCATTGTTGCCAAAATCTAACACAACCTTTTGATGTCCAAAGAAAAACTCATATTTTGTAAAGTAGGACATGGAATGTCAATTCAAAGACAACTTTTAATTTGAACCCTGAAAGCTAGCAATAAATTTAATAATAATTAACTGTCAAAAGAGAACACTCGGAAGCTAAAAAACAAAGCCAACACAACTTAATAGTTACATCCAGTCCCACGAGTATCTTCACCTACGAGTACGAACCATGATTTTGAAGCCTGCATTGCATTCTCTGCTTTTTCTCTATTTGCGTGCGGGTGTTTTCATTCAAGTCCTTACGCAGAACTTTTTCATTCAGAGAGAGACACAGAAGTTGCTCTTGCTCTTCTACTTAGACATTTATACTGGTTTCTCTCACCCATGAACGTTACTTTCACTATGCTCTTTTATGTTATATACATATGGACATGTAGGTGTGACCATAAAGTGGACTAACAAACTTTGTACCACCATATGAAGATACTGTCGGTTATGTTAGTTTCGTATTTACAGACTTTTGGCTTATAGATATATAAAAATTCGACACAAGCAAATAAAAAGATATAATTAATATTGAGTAGTTATATACATTCAGTTTGTTTATTTTAATATTGGGTAAAATACTATTTTGGTCCCCTAAACTTTACCAAAGGTTTGTTTTTTATCCCTAAATTTTAGGAAGTTCATATTTCGTCCCTAAACTATTAAAAATGTTTTATTTATGTCCTTAAATTTTACTAAAAGTTTGTTTTTCATCCCTAAACTATTGAAAAAGTTCTTTGTTCATCATTATTTTAGTTTTTATACTATTCAAACAACTCTTTACAAAGTTTAGGGATGAAAAAAGAACTTTTTAAAGTTTAGGAATGAAAAACAAACTTTTAGTAAAGTTTAGGGATCAAAATAGTAATTTACCCAAACCCGGCCTGAAACTTTAACCTGTGGATACCCGGATTCTATTACCCATTAAGTATTCATACCCGATTATTACACAGATATTAATCCATGGATGCAAGACCCGATAAGAATACTATTTTTTTTTCTTTAAAAAAAAATGTTGAAAACATGTTTTTCCATTGAAAACTTTTTTAAACTAAAAATCAATCTTTCTTAATGGATGTATGAAAAGTAGATTTTTTTCACCATGGAATGTGCATGCTTGCTTGACCATGAAATCAATGCTTAACTCCATGTCAAATGCGCATTCATAGTAAAGTTCTTAAAAAAAAAAAAAAAAAAAAAACTATTTTTAGCAATTCATTCACAAAAACATACCATAACAATGGTGCTATTCTTAAAAATTTTGGCAAATGAGTTACAGTAAACTGCCATCTATAGTAGTCTACTGTAGCTCAAAACTTATAAAAAATAATATATATATTTATATTTCTTACTTCTTCTTTTTCAATTAAAATAACCTTTCTCTCCCTCCCTCACTATTTTCTCTCTTTTCTTCTTTCTTTCTCCGGTTCTCTCTCTTTCTTCCTTTGTATTTTCTTTCTTCTCACCAGCCCTTTCTCTTTCTTCCTCTCCCCTTTCTTCCTTGAGTAGTATGATTAGTTAAATAGTGAAATCACACATTGGATATTAATAAGAAGAATGAGTGGTTAATATATTATAGTTAAGCTCATACTCATAGGGTTTAAGCCTTTTGAGTTAAGTGATGTCTCCAAAATTTTTAAATTTAAGTTGAACCCCAAAATTTTCTTTTAACTAGAACAAAATAAAAAATTGTTTGAGATGATGTTTAACATTTACGCCTTGATGTAAAATATTTTCTGTTAAATATTTAAAAATGAAAAAAAATTTAAATTGTGAGTCAATAAGAAATAAAAAATAGAAGCACAAAACTAAGGTTATGTTTGGTAACAGTTTTTGTTTTCTATTTTCAAAAACTAGTTTTTGGAAATATAAAGAAAAAACAATTTTCTTATATTTTTGAAATCAAAAACATGTTTGGTTAGTTAAAAAATTTTAATAAAAGTTTTTGGAAGAAAAAAATAGAAAATACTAAAATATGTCGTTACTAGAATTTGAACTTTAATGCTAACTCATTAAATGAGACAAATTCATTAAATCAAATGCGTGTTTTCATTGACTTTTAAAAACTAGAAACTGAAAACAGCCTTTTGCATATTTTTAGTTTTCTTCACAAATTAAGTTTTGAAAACAATTTTTGTTTTTTGTCCATTTTGAGTTGTCAAAAAAGTTTTTTAATCTCAAAAATAAAAATTATTTAAAAAAAATTAAAACAAAAAAGAAGAGGAAAAAACAATTATCAAACATATACGTTTTTATGAAAAAAACTGACATGTTGTTTTCACATGTTTTTGGAATACATATTACGAACAAGTTGAATCCACAACCCATCTTCTTTCGGCAAGTGATGGGGGTGAAAATGGCCAAATACCACCTTTTCATAAAAATTTTAGCAAAAAAACACTGTTTCGGAACTAAATGGGGATCTACCACTTTTTCTAGTACTCGAGTTCCCTATTTTCACAAAATATATATATTTTATTATCATGTGTTTTTTTAAGGGGTACATTATTCAAATATGAAATGTACACAACCATACCCGAGTTCAGTGGACTCGGGTACTTCACATAGTCCTCGAGTCCTAGAAACTCGAGTACCAATTTGCCTAATTCAACTTTTTTGCAAAAAAAACCCGAGCTTTTTCTGCTTGACCATATTTTTTTCTAAAAAAAAACCTGAGCCATACTTGAGTTCAGTGGACTTATGTACTTCACATAGTACTCGAGTTAAAGAAACTCGAGTACCTGCTTGACCATAAAAAAAAAAAAAAAAAAAAATACTCGAGCCATACTCGAGTTCAATGGACTCGAGTACTTCACATAGTACTTGAGTTCTAGAAACTCGAGTACTAATTTGCTTGATTCCACTTTTTTGCAAAAAAAAAAAAAAAAAAAAAAAAAAAACAAAACCTGAGCCATACCCGAGTTCAGTGGACTCGGCTACTTCACATAGTACTCGAGTCCTAGAAACTCGAGTACCAATTTTCCCGATTCCACCTTTTTCCCCAAAAAAAAAAAAAAAAATTCGAGCCATACCTGAGTTCGTTGGACTCAGGTACTTCACATAGTACTCGAGTCCTAGAAACTCGAGTACTAAGCCCCATACTTATTACAAACCTACTTTATTGGCGCCAACTACTGCAATGAATGCACAATAAATAGTACTCGAGTTCTATGAACTCGAGTACCTCTTAACAAAAATACCCTCACCATAGAACTCGAGTACCTCTTAACAAAAATACCCTCACCAGCTTTCAGCTATTTTCAATATCTATGGGACATAGTTTTGTCTTGCACTTTCCAAGTTCATGTGACGAGTCAAAATGCTCGGGTGAAAGCAGAAGCTGTACTATTGGGTCACCATCTGCAAGTCCCAGTGTCAGTGTCTCCATCCAAGACAAACCATTTAACCTTTAGGTCATCCGTGCTGTCCATTTAATAGGTTTTTTGTCAAAACAAATGGAGCACAAATATAAAAGAATCAAGCTTGACCATATGATAGCAAATAGAGAGCATGCATAGTAAGATTATTTTGTAAGTTACACACATACACGTAGTGGGGTAAACACAATAAAATTAAGCAAATCTTTTGAAAATATCCAATCCAACAATACCTTCAGAATAAGCAAGTGCTAGAACTAGTTTATCATATGTTTGTTGAATTCCCAATTAGTGACAAGTATAGTTGACTTGTGGTATATGTATAAAACTCATTGGTTGATAGATAGAGGTAATATGATATTTTGTTGACTTTTACAGTAATAAGGGTGTTCATAATAATATGAATTCATTACTCAACAAAGAAATTGGCTTAATAAAGTCGAAATGGTTGACCTTTTATTATTTTATATGTGTATAAATATATATATATATATATATGGTTAAGTGCACATTATGTCTATGTGCCTAGAAATTTTTTGAATGATTGAGATTCAATTATTTATATGTCTATACACAAGTTGAGGAGGTTGAGTTTAAATATAAATTGTTTTTATCATACGCCAAATTTATGTAAGTGGTTATAGATTATGACAACTTTTATATTGTTAATAACAGGGCGGTGATCGATTTTCACTTTTTCTGTGTACTATGATGGAGAGATGTATTATCATGAATTGCATGGGTTGTCATATCAAGGCTCAAACCAAAAGCAAAAATATGTTAAGGTGAAGCGTGGGATAGGGCTTATGAACTTGCAACGAAGAATATTGAAGGCGACAGGGTTAGACCATTCTAGGCATAACATTTCCATCGTGTATCGAGCACCTCAATGGGTTGTAGACACCCAGGTTTTCTACAATTCACTATAGTTATCGGGTGGCATCAAAGTGAAGATGATGAGGGAAGTTGTTGCACAAATAGTGGCTCAAGGATTCGTTGCTTCAGATCTCTATGTCACTATTGAGCCCGCCACAGTAAAGGCTGGAAAGGGTTCACAACATACTATTTTGGATGGAAGAGTAGATGAGCACATCAACTCAATACCATTACAGTCTTATCAAGGGTGTGTAGAGAACACAGGAAATAGGTATGGCAGTGAACTGTGGCAGACATTTGCCCATATGAACTCGATTGAGGAGGAGGAAGGGCCCCAGCAGGTGCAGGAAAGAGAGCATTTATCTCATGATAAGCTGCATGGTGGCACATCCAAAAATGAAGATGATCACAGACTTGGTGATGATGCAACCCATATCAATGTTACTAGGGATGACTTCGAGGAGCTCCTAGATATCATGGGTGAACATGAGGATGTTGATCATATCGAAGATGTGGTTGTAGAAGAGAATAGAGACATATGCCCCGGTCTCGATCCTACATCGGAATGGTTCACCAAAAACACTTGGGATAATATGTTTGATCCATCACCGTTTATGCAATTGGAAGTATCAAGTTGGACGCCTGGGGAGCAGCCAATTAAAGGGATGGTATTCGCGACTAAATTGGCAGTGTGACATGTGTTGACCTGGTACGCAGTGCGAGAGAATTTTAGCTTCAAAACTGAGCATTCAGACTGAGAAAGGCTTATGGTGAGTTGCAAGGATGATTCCTGTCCATGGTCAGTCCGGGTGATTTGTTGCAAGGGAGACAATGTCTGGAAGATTGCAAAATGCAAGGGCCCCCACACGTGTGACAAAATTCAAAATGCTCATGATGGTAGGATGATTGATTCGGTGTTCTTCCTAGCATACATACTTGAGCACTATATGAGAAGACCTTGCGTATAAGATAAATAACTTATGCCATGTTGCTTTGACAGACTTAAAACACAAAGTATGTCACTACAAGGTATTCTTTAACTTGCATTTTCTTTTCAATACAATTTAGAGACATCAGTCTTTTGTGAAGTATAAGCATGATATTTTTTTACCAAAACCTATGAATACCTTATATTATGAAAAACGAAATTGATAAAAAAAAAAAAAAAGGAATAAAGAGAAAGAAATATCATCTTCATCTTATAGCCTTACAAGTCTTGATTTGTTTTCTTCAACTATAATTATTTAACTTGTATTCATTTTTAACGTAATCATTATGGTTCACATACAAGGTATGGGATGCCCAACAAAAGGCCGTTACAGCTATATACGGGGATTTTAAGGAGTCTTATGCAGGGTTGCTGCGTTTTTTGGGAGGACTTAAGGATGCAAGTCTGGGTACAAAGTATAAGCTACTAGTGGACGATAATTATGAATGGGGAACTTGTACATTCAACTCCGTATTTTGGGCGTTTCGTCCATGTATTGTTGGGTTCAAGCAATGTAGAGCTGTGATTAGCATAGATGCAACCCACTTCTATGGAAAATATAAAGGGTGAAAGTTCAAAAACGTGTACAAAAACACTTTTGAACGTTTAGACCCCCAAAAACCAATTTAATCAACACATGCAATATGTTAAACAACTAGTGTGCGGAAACTTAACATATGCTATAACATGGAATTGATTAAACAACTATCTAAGCCACATCAAAAATAAACCACAGCAGATTAATGTAAAGGCAGAGATAGAGAGGAAGGAAGATGCAAACACAGCGATAACACCAGATATGTTATCGAAGAGGAAACCGAAGACCTCGGCGAAAAACCTCTCCGCCGCCCTCCAAGCGGTAATCAATCCACTAGAAAATACAGTTGGGATACAAGGACAGCAATAGACCCTCCAAGCCTAATCTACCCAATGCACCTAAGCCCTCCAAGCTTCTTGCTCCAACGAGGTTGCGCCGAACCTTTTTCTTTTCTAGCTTTCCGGATTCCGCTACTACACCGTAGCATCAACCAATGAATATTGGCTCCTTCCTAACTGCTTCCCAGAACTCCAAACGACTGTCTCACAGAGATGATAATGGTGAGAACCAGGTTTGGTATAATGGCCTCTCAAGGATTTGACAATGGAGAGGAAGAGAGTGAGGGATTTTGATGAGACTCTAAGGTAGAGATTGTGGGTAAAACAATCTGGTTTTTCTTTAGGGTTTCTCTCTCAAAATTCTCTCTGGAAGCTCTCTTTCAATCGTGGGTTAAAAGGGTATTTATACTAAAGAGGAGTGGAATGCGAAACGTCAGGTTTTTCCAAAACAGGGGTGGCTCGCGGCTTGACCTCGCGGCTTGACTAAGTCGCGAGTTCCAGTCGCGAGTTAACCGTATGGCCAGTTGTCCTGTTTTGTCCTGTAGTGCTCCAGCTAGCATGACTGTTCATCTTCCAGCATGCTTGGCACGTGTGCAGATTCTGGCGGGTTGAAGCCGCGAGTCCAGTCGCGAGTCCCAGCCGCGACACTCTGTTTTCTTGCACACTCTTGAGCAATCTTCACACTATCTCACTCACTACCCTTACAACAATCCCACCTAAATACAGGGTTACTAAATGCTGAATTACAAGCAAATTTGGCACGGAATAAAGCCAATTAGATGGTTGAATAAATTCAACCTTACAATCTCCCCCTTTGGCTATTCCGTGACAAAACCCTAAAACAGACTCTAGACTTAACATGTGAGTTGGGAACAGTTGATCAAAACTCACTCACACCTAATTCTAGAAGCTGTGAAGCACTTGAATCATATGAACATAAACTCCTGAAACACAACAATACACCATGATCATTGTAAGCAGAAAATTATTAATGCATATGAAACAGGCAAAAAGAGATCAAGCATAAGATGGAGTTAATGAACAAACCATGGCTTGATCAACCAAGTGAACACCACAAGGTAGTGATCACAGTGTTCATTCACACTTGGAATGAACACAAGGACATACAAGTTAACAAGCACAAGGCAAGACACTTGTATGTACAACACTCAACCAATGCATAGCACACAAGGCATATGCATCTAGGAACAATCCTACAAGGGCACAAGAGTGACAGTACATAAACCACAATGCAGAACATTTAGATTTAAAATACTGATTTCACATAGCATAAAGGCTGCACTTAAGCATGGTACATACCACAAGGCCTACAAACTATGCATAGAACATAAACCCTCAAAGCTTACAAAAGCATATGGGTACAAACTAACAAATACCTGAATAACATCATCAAACATATATAAAAGTTTATCCAAGAGTATATGAAAAGAGTTAGAAACAGTTATACACCAAAACCCAGTGTATTAAAAACATAAAAACCATAAAAACACTAATTACTCCCCCTCAACAAATTACTCCCCCTCAAGAGCTGCTTTTCTGCTTCAATTATCAATGAACTTTCTCCCCCTTTTTGACATGGAATGGCCAAAGGGTCACTGGTCATGCTGAGTTGTGAAGCTGTCAAGTGTAGCAGCCAAGACATCAATCTGGTCTTGCATGGCTCTCATTCTGTGAGAATGCTCAGTCTGGACTGCCCTGATCCCATCAAGCCTTTCCAGAATGATCTGGAAAGCATCTGGAGGTGCATCTGCAGAAGTTGAAGCTCTGGACCTCTTGCCACTCCTCCTTGGTGTTGAGGTGGATGCATGCCCTGCTGCCTCTGCATCAGTCTCCATTGGGACTTCCTCTCCTTCATCACCTTCATCTTCTTCTCCTGGAAGCCTAACACTGATCCTTTTGCAGGTAAGTTTGTTGATTGCAGAGGGTGTGGACATGTGACTTATGTCTTGAGGAATTTGAACACCCTTCCTTCGAAATATCCTCATTAGGAGACTGGGAAAGATCAGTTTTGGTCTAGATGTTGTTCTTGTCTCATCCACAATGATGTCAAAGATGTGGGAACTTATATCTATGAAGTTCTTCTCTTTGAGATCCATCAGAAAAATTGCTCTAGCACAATTGATTGTGGTCAACTTCTTAATAGGATAAAGGTTAAACATCATGATTATGGTTAGAACCCTCATGTCCACTGGAAAGGCAGTGGTATTCAAACACTTCCCTTCTCTCTGCCCACCTATCCTCTGTTGAACTGTTTCAATAGAGACACTCCTATCCTTGAAATTGATAAACTCCTCATCATCCAAACCCTCAAGCCCTAGTACATCATCTATGACATGTGCATCCAAAATGAATTCTTTCCCTCTAACCCAGCAATTTAACTCATTCTCCTTTATCACAGCATTGGAATAAAATTCTCTAATCAGGGGTTCACACACCAAAGGGAAATCACTCAAAAGTTTGTCCCATCCTCTTCCTTCAAAACAACTGGGAATAAAAGTTTGCCTTAAATCTTCCAAATCCACAAATCTCTCTTGAATGATTCCTGCATTCAAGAAGTTATCCTTGTATCTCTCAAAATGATGAACTGACCTAAACAATCTAGGATCCATCTTAAGTCTTTTGTCAGCTCTTTTAGCAGTAGATTTCTTCTTCTGGGGTGAAGGAGCCATCTGTGAACAATCAGAAAAGGCCACAACAACATATAACAATATATGTGCATAACCAGTCAGTACCATGTAGTTAACAGAGAGAGATATCAATCAAACAAGTGAACTTCAAACACTTAAACAGCAAGCAATTTAGTTCAAACATATGGACAAACCAAGCCTAGGATAGGAAACACATGAACAACATGGTGAAGCTATCCTGAAGGCAGATGAAGGACATTGAGGCAGATTTAAGAAAAAAATGATATGACAAACAAACAATATATTGAACTTAACAGAGTCTTCCCACAGAATATCAATCTAAGACATGCACATCTTGCAAAGGAAAACTCACAACCTCAAACAGAACCAATAGTAACATCACAACAGCTCAAAGTTCAGATTGAAATGAAAGGAATACTTAGCTAAGCACAAGAGCAATAGGACAAAGACTATCATTAACACAACCTATAACAACAGAATCCACAAGCTAAGCAAGAACAAAGAGCAGAGACCGAACCACAAACCCATTTCAAAAACACAATCAAATGCGAAAAATCAAGGGTAAAAGCACAAAATCAAGTAGTAAAGAGTGAAAATCAGAAAACCCATACCTGGAACTCGACGATTTTGGGCTGTAAGGATGCAACACAAGAGATTGGAAAAGGGAGCACGGAGTGTTTGGGAGGGAGAGTGTTTAGAGAGAAGATGAACAGTCACAAAAATTCGAGGGAAAAACTGAAAAAGTTTAAAAACTGCTCCTGTTTCTGCAAAACACGCGATTTTCGCGACTGGTTCAAGTCGCCACACAGTCGCCAGCTCAAGCCGCCAAAGCACTCAAGAGGAAAATTTTGAAAAATTTTTCTAAGTGTTTTTCGCGACTGGAAGGTCCACCCGCGAGTGAGTCGCGAGCTGAGCCGCGAAAATCTCTGAGTGAATCTCGCGACTGGACCTTCCACTCGCGAACAAGTCGCCAAAACTGACCAGCGAAGATGCGACTGAGGCTCGCGACTTGACATACCCGCGACTGAGCCGCCAAAACAGGGCAAAACTGTATTTTTGAAATTTTCAGATTTTTCCAGTAAAATACTTTCCAAAAACACCTAAAACACTCAAAAATCTTTTTGTGCTCGAATTAACAAAGATTGAGCATGTGAAAACACATTTTATCAAGTACAATCACACAAATGAATATGGCATTTATCGAACACAAACTTGTGTGTTGTGTGTGGATAACAACAATGAAATAGTCCTTTGACTAATGTGAAGCTTCAATGATCAATTCAACCAAGGCATACACAATTAGCACTAGATCATGTGACCAATCTCAATTATAGAAATATGAATATATGACTTCCCACACAACTTGATAACATAACTTGGAGCCTTTCATTTGACTCCACTTTCAGCCATAACATTTGATCTTTTGAGGCAATCATCTCTCATTGTGAGAGGGATATATAACATTTTTCTTTGAAGAATAGGCCTTTGGCCTTTTTTGAAAGAAATTTCTCTTTTAATATAAAGTCGCTTACCCTTTTTCCTAGTCAAATACTAGAATGTGCGACAGGCTTTTGCAGCTCAATATCTCTTTTCATTTGGAAATTTACATTTAGTGAGCTCTTTTTAGAAAAAAAATAAAAAATGGGAAGAGATATAGACACAAGTCTATGCAAGTTTCAAGATCAACATAACCATTCACTAATCATTCATGACAAGTTTGAAGATCTATTTACAACAATCACATAGATTTCAAGATTTTTCCCAAAGTGATATGAGTGCATGAAAACAAGCAATGCTCGAGAATGCACAAAGCCATTAGCACAAAGGTACACGGCAAAACGAGTTTTAAGACAAAACTCAACAAAGTCAATCAAGCTTTTTGATTTTCAAATGTTTATGTAATTTTTGGATTTTTGACTCAAGAAACAAAAAGATTGATAAAACACAATTAAGAGATATTCACAAGAAGACAGATAAACAAACGAAATCAAAACCAACAAGCATACCAAACAAACATAGTCACAAAGCATAGGAAGTATTAATGCATGGACATGTTGTAATGCTTATGCATGAGTACCCCTTTTCACCCACACGACACTTGCGTTTGGGGTGATTTCCTTAGAGGATTGGGTACGGGAGTTAGGGCTTTCAAACCTTCGTGAGAAGCTTTCCAAGCAGTTGGTGAATGCACCAATCATCTTCATCACGTCCATCATTCCGGGATCTCCATTTTGCTCTCTAGGTTGATCCCCTGCCCAAGTTCTCCTATCAGTTCTTGGTCCTCCTGACCTTTGAGGAGTAGCACTGTTCATTGCCCTCAGCTTTTGGCAATTTGGTCGAGTGTGCCCTTGAAGTCCGCAATAATGGCACACATACATTCCTCTAGGACCTCTTTGTGGTCGTGGACGTGACTTGGCACGAGACTCGGACCTGCCCATAGACTGATTCCGATGATTCAGCATCCGTTGGTCCACCACATTCTTCTTTTTCTCCACCTCGAGGTTCACACTCGTAGAGTCAGCTACAACTGGATCTTTGGACTTCACAAACTTCACTTCTTTGGTGACATTTCCAGTTGAGCTACTTCCTCCGGTATATCCCAGTCCGGATTTGTCTGAGAAGCTCTTTTGAGATGATATAACATCATCAAGCTTCTTGGTGGTGACCCTCTCTATTTTTGCATTTGCTTGAACAACCTCATTCTCAAGGAATCTCACTTTAGTGTAAGCTTCGGACAGCTCACCATTAAGGGTTTCAATCTCGCATTTGGCCTCCCTATACCGGATTAGGAGACTTTTGTAGTCCTCCTCAGCCTTCTTCATCTTTCTCACAGCAGCCTTGGCCACCCTTGTGTATTCGCCAGATTTCTCCAACAGTGAATTGTAATTTTCTTGAAGAGTAGCTGTGCTTTCTTCTTCTTCAGCTTCTGATTCTTCAACAATTCCTAGTGAGTCATCCTCACTATGTTCTCCAAGGTCTTGAACAAGCAAATTCAATTCATCCGAAGACTCAACATGAGCAATAGTCATGAAAGCTGAGTAGTTCCCTTCTCCATCACAGCTCTCCTCAGATTCTGAGTCGGACGAATCTGAATCACTCAAAGTCGTGGCGTACACCTTGCCTTTTGATTTCAAATAGTTAGGACATTCCCTCTTGAAGTGTCCATGCCCGTTGCATTCAAAACAAGTAACACCTTGTGTGGATTGGGATTCTTTTCCATCTTTCCTCTTGAAATCCCTCTTCTCCCTTCCAGAATTTTGGAAATTGCTCTTATCATCAAATTTTCCATTGTTTTTGAATTTCAAAAACTTCTTGAAATTTTTAACAAGATAGGCTACATCCTTGTCAACCATATCTTCTCCTGACGAGCCTTGATCTTCCACCTTCTCATTAACGGTCTTTAGAGCAATGGATTTACCCTTCCGTTGATTTGGCAGCGACATTTCATAGGTCTGTAGAGAACCAACCAGCTCCTGCACCTTGATGTCGTCAAGATCCTTGCTCTTTTCAATGGCTGTCACTTTGGCACGGAAGCTTTCCGGCAATGATCGAAGGATCTTCCTTACAATCTTAGAATCCTCCATCTTCTCCCCCAAGTTAAACTTGCTGACAACCACTTCATTTAACTTCCCATAGAACGAGTCGAAAGACTTATCCTCACTCATCTTGAGCTCCTCAAACCGAGTGGTCAGCATTTGTAACTTGGTATCTTTCACCTTCTTCGTGCCTTCATAAGTTGTTTCCAGAATCTCCCATGCATCTTTTGCAATAGTAATGTGAGAAATCCTGTGAAATTCATCTGGAGACACACCACAGAAAATAGCATTTAGTGCTTTACTGTTAGCATTAGATGCAGTAAGTGCTGCCTTATCCCATGTGGATTTGGCTGCTTCAGGTTTGGTCCAACCCATCTCAACAGCATCCCACACGGATTCATCAATAGAGCATAAAAAGGCTCTCATACGAACCTTCCAAAATGCATAGTTACTTCCATCAAAATATGGAGGTGCATTAAGGGATTGAGACCTATCCATCTCAAAAAGAAAGGGAGTCAAGGATCACACAATGGTAATGAAACCAAACAGATGTGTACCTGCTCTGATACCAATTGAAAGTTCAAAAACGTGTACAAAAACACTTTTGAACGTTTAGACCCCCAAAAACCAATTTAATCAACACATGCAATATGTTAAACAACTAGTGTGCGGAAACTTAACATATGCTATAACATGGAATTGATTAAACAACTATCTAAGCCACATCAAAAATAAACCACAGCAGATTAATGTAAAGGCAGAGATAGAGAGGAAGGAAGATGCAAGCACAGCGATAACACCAGATATGTTATCGAAGAGGAAACCGAAGACCTCGGCGAAAAACCTCTCCGCCGCCCTCCAAGCGGTAATCAATCCACTAGAAAATACAGTTGGGATACAAGGACAGCAATAGACCCTCCAAGCCTAATCTACCCAATGCACCTAAGCCCTCCAAGCTTCTTGCTCCAACGAGGTTGCGCCGAACCTTTTTCTTTTCTAGCTTTCCGGATTCCGCTACTACACCGTAGCATCAACCAATGAATATTGGCTCCTTCCTAACTGCTTCCCAGAACTCCAAACGACTGTCTCACAGAGATGATAATGGTGAGAACCAGGTTTGGTATAATGGCCTCTCAAGGATTTGACAATGGAGAGGAAGAGAGTGAGGGATTTTGATGAGACTCTAAGGTAGAGATTGTGGGTAAAACAATCTGGTTTTTCTTTAGGGTTTCTCTCTCAAAATTCTCTCTGGAAGCTCTCTTTCAATCGTGGGTTAAAAGGGTATTTATACTAAAGAGGAGTGGAATGCGAAACGTCAGGTTTTTCCAAAACAGGGGTGGCTCGCGGCTTGACCTCGCGGCTTGACTAAGTCGCGAGTTCCAGTCGCGAGTTAACCGTATGGCCAGTTGTCCTGTTTTGTCCTGTAGTGCTCCAGCTAGCATGACTGTTCATCTTCCAGCATGCTTGGCACGTGTGCAGATTCTGGCGGGTTGAAGCCGCGAGTCCAGTCGCGAGTCCCAGCCGCGACACTCTGTTTTCTTGCACACTCTTGAGCAATCTTCACACTATCTCACTCACTACCCTTACAACAATCCCACCTAAATACAGGGTTACTAAATGCTGAATTACAAGCAAATTTGGCACGGAATAAAGCCAATTAGATGGTTGAATAAATTCAACCTTACAAAGGGAAATTGATGATTGCAATGGCGATAGATGCTAATAATAAGATTTATCCACTAGCCTTCGCCGTTGTTGAGAGCGAGAGCACAGAGACTTGGGGTTGCTACTTGGCTTGTATAAGAAAGTATGTTACCAACCGAAGACACTTGTGTGTCATATCTAACAAACACCCTAGGATACAAGCTATCTTCAGAGACACTAATCGAGACTTTTTACAACCTCCCATGACAGAATATCGTTATTGCCTTTGTCATCTATGCAGTAACGTCAACACTAGATGGAACAATGGAACTTTAAAGAATCTAGTATGGAGGGCAGCAAGTGCTACCCAGGAGTGAAAGTTCAATGCCACCTTCGATTTAATTAAGAATGTCAACCGAAATGCACACCAATATTTGAAGGATGTGCCCAAAGAGAAATGGACTCTAACTTTTAACAAGGGTTACCGTTATGAGGTGATGACTACAAACGTCTCCGAGTGCTTCAATGGTGTTCTAAAGGGTGCTTGTAGCCTGCCCATTACAGCAATAGTGAAATACACATGGTTCAAACTGAATTCTTACTTCGATGATCATCGCAATAAGAGCATAGTACAATTGAATTTAGGGAAAAAATGGTGTAAATATGCCTTGGATATCTTCATGAGAAATAAGGCGAAGGCTAAGCATCATAGGGTGACGAGATTGAGCGTGCAACAACAATCATATCAAGTAGATACACCGCATAATCCAGGGACTACTGGACATGGGGATCACACACATGGAGTTAATTTGTTGCAAAGAACTTGCACATGTCAGAAATGGAAACTGTACAAGATATCATGTTCACATGTCATTGCATTTTGTATTAGGTATCGACATGATACAGAGTAGTACATTGACCTATGCTATAGCGTGGACGCATTGTTCTGGAGCTATGCTATTGTTTTCCCTGCGTTGAAAGATAGATTATCATGGCTGGATCCTAAAGAAACTAGAAGGGTCCTCCCTAACCCTCAATTGATTCGAGAGAAAGGTCGCCCTGTCTCAACACAAATCAGAAATGAGATGGATGAGGGTGGGAAACGGCCGAGAACCACACCATGGAAGGAGGGAGGGAGGAAGGTGCAATGCGGGTTGTGTGACCAAGAGGGGCATAACCGAAGAACATGCCCTAAGTGGAATGAGGTACCGACGAGTGGTGGTCTCGCGGACTAGGTACACTAAGTTTGAACTGTGGCATTCTTCTAAATGCAGCTTGAAACAAAATGCATGATATATGCCATTAGATCAAAATGCATGCTATATGCCATTCAATTATGTATTTTTAAAACTTAAGAAAAAGAATTTTGTGATCAATATGGCAAAGTGACTCATAAGTAATTAAAACTCT
The DNA here is from genome assembly GCF_932294415.1 of Quercus robur. Taxonomy (NCBI): domain Eukaryota; kingdom Viridiplantae; phylum Streptophyta; class Magnoliopsida; order Fagales; family Fagaceae; genus Quercus; species Quercus robur. The sequence continues at coordinate 30,470,102 of NC_065536.1, read as the reverse complement.
ACTTGGTTGCATTCTTTGTCATAGATTTTGGTTTGCCAAATGATGCAAATAAATGGAATAATAGAAGTGTTAACATGTCAAGTATATCTGATGAGTCATGCAAGCTAGTAAGCTACATTTAAGGTGGCCTGAATGCTAGCATTTACGTTCACAACAGTGGTTGAGATGTAGGGAACTCACAAGCATCTAGCTATGTTTTTAAATTTCTTGACCATTAGTGTTTTGCAGCTGAAATATTTTTTCTTTTTTGTATCTGCAGGGGTGTGAAATCTGTTTAACTTTTAAAAACTCAAACTAACTCTTGATAACATATCTGAAAATATATTTATATAATTGTTTAGTGAGCTTTTGAAATTTGTTACAAGTAGCTAACAAGAAGAATAAAGATATAAGACTAAACCATGCACATATCAAAACCATAGTCCTGTTATGAATGTGATACCAAAATACTAAACAGTCTTTAGGAGCCAAAAAAAAAAAAAAATAGTGGATGCTGCTTCAAATCTGCACAGTATCCTATCGATATCTGAATTATTTGATTGAAGATTACCTGTAGATATTGACCTTTAAATCTTTCTCCTGATAAAGTCATGGAAGCAAAACAAGTGAATATGAAATTCTACCTCTTTTTTTTTTTTTTTTTTTTGAGGGGGAGGGGGTTATTTGATGCAGGATGGAATCACTTAACAAGCTTTGATACCAATTTTGATGTAGGATCTTTAATAATTCAGAACTAAATTAGATTTCTTAATCAGATCTTGAAGGGTTCTTAAATAAGGTTTGATTTTTAAGGGCTTATGTAAATAAAATACTAAATCTTGAATATGTTGATGGCTGTTTGGAGTTAAAATAATAATAGAACAAGAATAATATTAGATAAAACAGTAGACTATTGCATTGACTACAATAAACCGTTATATAGGCTATTGTTAAATCATTTCCTTGAAGGACTAGAACTCTAAACAACCTATTCCTAGAATGATTAGGATTATTATAAATAACAAACAAAAAGTATCAATGGGCATAATTCCTAGGGCCAATATAGATTGATACCTGAGTTCAATGGACTCGGGTACTGCTACACAGTACTCGAGTTTCATGGACTCGAGTATCAATGGGCATTTTGCACTCAAAAATTGGGTCCAATACAGATTGATATTCGAGTTTAGTGGACTCGGGTACCATGCATACAGTACTCGAGCCCATGAAGCTCAAGTACCAAGCAGAATTTTTAAATACCTAGATGCCATGTCATCATGCCACAGTGGAATAGAAAATAGGGAACTCGAGTTTAGTGAGCTCGAGTACTAGAAAAAGTGATAGATCCCCATTTAGTTCCGAACAGTGTTTTTTTGCTAAAAAATTTATGAAAGGATGGTATTTGGCCATTTTCACCCTCTATTATTTATTAATTTATTAGTTTAAAGTCTTACCCAAGTTTTTGTTTGATTCCTTCTCAATATTTGGCCATATATACTTGTTTATCCACAATGGTTCATGAAATTCGCCTTCTATATCTTCATCAATTACCCCCACTTATTCAATTGCTAAGAGCAAACTTCTCGATCCCTTACCCTTTGTTTTTTCGATCAAGGTTAGCATGCAATGAATCAGATCTATTTCTTTTAGTTCTAATGCTTGCATGCAAAAGGATTGTAACAATAACATGAACAAATTAATTATGGCTTTAAATCCTCAATGTTACATTAGAGGCATCAAATGGATCAACAAAATTAACCCCCCCCCCCAAATTACTTATACCCAAAACCTTGACTAACTGCATATAATTTGATAAATTAAAACCAATTAAATAGTAGGAAAAAAAAAAAAAAAAAAAAAAAAAAAAAGAGAAGAAGAAAATTTAAACAAAATGCAATCCCTTACCAGAGTGTAAAAAAACCAAAAAAGGGAGCCATATGAGATGGTGTGAAGGGACAGAGTTTTTGCCTAAATTTCTATTGGATTTTCTTTAGAGAATAAACTCCTTAGTTATACCAATTAGGCGTAGTGGAGGGTTAAGGGTTTTGCAAGTAAATGTATTTATAGGAACAGGGTTGTGGAGGAAAGAGAGAAACAAGAAGGCAAAATTCTAAAACTTTAATGCTTTAATGATTTATTGGGAAAATTATTGAATACTCCAGGAGTACTATAAATGCGTATTCTTTCCTCTCACATAACTGTGGGTCCTATTAATTAAATTTATGGTGGAACCCACAATTATGTGAGAGGGAAGAGTACACATTTATGATATTCCAAGAGTACTCAATAATTACCCAATTTATTGAGAGAAAAAAAGGGCCTTGACTCTTCAATTGATAAACTTAATTCTTGATTAAAGACTAACGACATTTATCCAGTGGCAGAGCCAAGAATTCAATTTAGGAGGGGCAATATTGAAAGCAAAATTAGTCTAAAAAAATTAATTGATATTAATAGCAAACTAAATATACAAGTGTATATTAATGTAATTTAGAGATTAATCTAAATAAATAGAGTTTAAAAAATCAATTTGATATCTTAAAATAAATTATTGTAAAAGTGTTAAGAGTATAACAATGTACTAGCAATTTTGTATCCTCTGCCTTGAATGCTATTAAAAAATAATGTTGAAATCAACATTTTTTTTTTCTATTCTTTTAAGCCATTAAAATTTGGATTATATTAAAAACAAGATTGAAAAAAAATATTAAAAACTAAAAAAATAAGAAAAATAGTGGAGGATATGCTTTTAGTGCTATATATGAATATAAGTAGGCCATTTTTTAAAAATAAAAAATAATGATTATGTAGAACCCACCAAGAGGGGAGTTGGTATTTTTACAAGTTGACACTGGGAATTATATATATGGTACTCAATAAAATAGTGAAAGTGGTGAGCCTAGATGAAAATTGAATGTTCAATAATTGTGAAATTTATGGTGAAAAATAATGTATATACAATATAGTATTGCTCTGACAATTATGATATTTATTGTAAAAAAAAAAAATTGTGTAAATTCATTATTTACTGTAAATAGTTTGGAAACCTGTCAAAAGGACAATGCTTTTAGTCTTATGTGGGGCCATTGAGCTTTGTTTTCATTGGAAAAAGACGAAAAAATATGCTATGTACTTATATGGACGGTTGGACATTAGGTGTGCGTTTGGTTCCACTTTCAGGAGCCAAAATGCACATTTTCAAGCTGAAAATTCAAAAAGCATGTTTGATAACGAAATGCAAACGCGTGTTTTAGAAAAGCTTGTTTTCCAAATACAAAAGACTCGCACTTTTTTGTGAAGCAGCTGGGCATGAGCTTTTTCAAAAAGCCACAGTGCATTATCAATATTACCGTTGGAAGCTACTGTGAATTTCCCAAATTGCCCATTGTGTTTCAAAAGGCAGATCATGCTAAGATGCAGTCCTCAGTCTAGAACTAGATCTCATCTCTCTGCTATAGTGGGTACTGCCAAAATGAATTGTGTCTTGATTCTTAATGAGAATCATGGAGTCACTGATCAACGCAACGATGAAAAAGTTGCCTCAAATGGTGGTGCCGAAGTGGGTCTTGATTCTTGATGAGCCATGAGGCGAAGCCTCATTGCGAGAAGGAAATTGTGACTCACAAAAATCACTTTGTTGAAGTGTGGGTATTGGGTACTGCCAGTAATATGTGAAACATAGAGTTAGAGAGAGAGAGGTGTTGAAATTGAAGGAAGACAAAATGTAAAGAAGTGTGTGTGTGTGTGGAGGAAAATAGAGATAAGGGAGAAATAAAGAAGACAAAAGGTGAAGAAAATGTGGTTGAGAAAAAAATGGAAAAAAAAAAAAAAAAAAAAAAAAAAAAGTGTTGTGTTGGTTATAAGTGTGGTGTGGGGCAAGGGAATGAACAAATCTTTTTTTTTTTTTTTTAAGTAAGCTTATGAAAAAAAAAATTATACTACAGTAATGTTATCTCTAAAGTATTTTTACAATAAATTTTAGTTAATAATATTTTTACAACAAATTTTAGTTAACAATAAATTTATTATTATTATTATTATTGAGTAGTTTTTTTTAAGTATTATTAAGTAGTTAATTTAAGTCTGAAATAAACTCCCTTATATATACATTGTCTTTTTTGGTAATTTACAACTCAAACCACTACTTTTATAAGTACTAGCCAAACACTCATTTTTTTTTTCAAAAAACACTTTTTTAACAAATTTTATCAAACACTCAGTTTTTTTTTTTAAAAAACCCAGTTTTATACTGCACTTTTTGAAACCCCCCACTTTTTCAAAAAGCCCAGTTTCAAAAGGCTGAACCAAACTCACCCTAGATTGCTTTCTCTTAGAAGTAGAGAAGTCTTCTTATTTATGATAGGGACAAAGTTGAGATAGAAAAATTTTGTCAGGGGCAAAATGCTTTATAAATATATTATATAGGAGTTTTTTGGGAGGTTAGGGGGGCACTTGCCCCCTCTCGCCCTCCCTTGGCTCCACCCCTGCAGTTATCCATCTCAGATATTATTATTATTAATTTTTTTTTCTAAAGAATTTTAAGATTGTGTTTTTTTAATGGTAAGTTTTTATAGCTTTTTTTAACTCTTGGTAAGCTCCTTGGACATGTTTACATCAAGGTCTCGACAGATATGTATGATGTATATATCCAAATATTATAATATAACAGACATATTATAGTCTCTAAAATTTGTAGTTAAAATTGTACTAAAGTAGCTTAAGCCTTCAGGATATGGAGAGTAATTTTTTTTTTTTTTTTTCCTTTTGCAAAGCAATGTAATAAAATGGACAGCTAATGCCTTCATGTAAATGAAATATATAGTGCAATAATAATGAAATAAAATGGCAGGCTAATGCCTTCATGTAAACAAAACCATGTCAAACACAATCTTTACAACTAAGAGTACAATCTCTGCAAAAATCCCAATGACACAAATATAAAAGAATTAAAATTTAGTCAAATCCTATCTAATTAAGAAAAGTAGATACTTCCAATTACGACACCAAGACGACTTGCATGAACCTGTAAATTAACAAGCCCAATTCCTTGCTGGAAATTTTCACAAAACCTTTTGTACACATAGTTTGCCTCTCAAACCAGCCTGACCAAGAATCCCATATCCTATGCCATATCCAGCACCTAAATAACTCTCCTCAGGTACTCCAAACTGCACCCTATTAGCCATCTTTCTCGTCTCCGTTATCCCGTACAGTTTCATCGTCTTTCTTCGTTGTTGGCCACCCCTTTTCTTCTTCTTCTTGGAACTGTAAACAAGAACAGGAACTGGGATTGGTTTGGCTAGTCTTGCAGGAGGAGCCTCTTGCAATTTCTCAATCTTCTCACGTATCATATCCAATGTGTCCCCACTTCCCCGTTGGATCTCCTTTAGTTAAATCCATAGGAGCCTCAAATATTGCTTTATTAGCTAAAACTGAACCAATGCATCTCTTCATCAAAGGCCGCAACCTCCGATAAATCTTAGTTTCCTCAAGATAACCAAACAGGCATGTTTTCACATTTGAAAACCCTATGTTTGGTTTTTTTAACAGGACCTGTTAGGACATATGTGTTTCACATGTTAGGAACATATGCCACTATTTTATGTAATTGGCTAATCCTTTGACAAAACGCATTTTACTTGTATTTGGGTAAATCTAAATAGGTTTAAGATGATCATTCCAAGTGGTTAAATTGAAGACATGAAGATTACTCAAGAACTGTTCAAAAAAAGTGCAATCTGTAGGTCTCAATACCTCATCGACAGAAGCTTGATCTGTTGAGATTTATTAAAGTTTGACACATGTCTCGATCTATCGAGCTTACGAGATTTAGACTATAGCCAACAATATTTTTATTCTAAAAGGCTATTTGTTTATGGGTTTGTATAATCCTCATAGGACTAGGAAAACCCAAGGTTTGTGGGTTTGTATAATTCTTATTGGACGAAGAAAGTCCAAGGTTTGTGTAAACCTATTTGGAATAGGAAAGCCCATTAAGTTTCTATTTAAAGGAGGTGGAAAAAGAAAAACCTAACCCTAGAGAGCTTCATAAGGTTTTCTTTTTGAAACCCTTGCCTCCTCCTATAGAAGAAAGAATTCTTGCTGCGTTTCTTGTACGCCTTTGGGTTCTGTAACCAAGCAAAGTCTCTTGCACCAACATTGAAGATCTTATTGGTGTTTCTATGTGAAGCTGCTACAAATCAACTACAATAATCAAAGGGTTGCTGTGGAGTTAGTCACGTACTTGGATTCGTGCAAAGGAGTAAGTCGCGTACTAGGATCTGCGCATTAGATTAGTTAGACACGTACTAGGAGCCGTGCATCAAAAGGAGAGATTGTCACTATAGAACAAATTCAATTGTGTATTGGGATAAGGGTTCAACTGTAAGTTGGTATAAGGTGATAAGCCACAAACTGAATGACCCCTTGTGATAGAAATTAATTAATTAATTAGCCAAGTTATTAATTAATCAATTTATCATGCAAAAACGTGGTAGTACAAACAAGTCACCAATAAACTAATTATGCAGCGGAAAATAAATAACACGATGATTTGTTTACGAATGGGAAAAACCTAACGGCAAAAGCCCCACCGAGTGATTTTTAGGTTACCACTCCCGAAACTCCACTATTATCACAACAAGCGGTTACAAGTAAAGAATCCCAAGTACCTTACCAACCTACAGTTGAACTCTTACCCCAATACCCAATTGGTCTTGTTATGTAGTGACAGTTCCCCTTTCTGATGCACGACTCCCAAGTACGTGACTAACCAATTGCGCGGATCCTAGTACGGGACTTCAATCACCAACTAAGAAGATTGTTGGTTGCAAAGTTCTTCAGTTCATCCACACGATGAAGATCAAGAAGATGCTTGGTCACAAAACCCTACGGTGTACATACACAGCAACTTCTTCAAGAGAAAGAGATGAACTAGGGCAAGAACTTCATCTCCGGTCTCAATTTGCATGAACAGAGTTTGCTCAAAACTTGTGCAACTTATGAACTGTTTGACAGCCCTTAAAACAATCATTTTATATGTCTAGGGTTAGGAGAAAAGAAAGCACAAAGACATATTCATGGATCCCAAGAAAATCAGATTTGAATTCTGAAAATCTTAAACCTCAACAGATAGAAGGTGTCAAGCAGGTGTCGAGGACACTGGGCTTTGAACAGCTTTCTTAAGCTCGATAGATGCAGCTGTCGAGCTTTAATGAATTTGCACTATCAACTTGTTTTCTTGGACAGACTTGAAGGCTTCAACACTTGATCTTGAAACATGGTTTCTTGAAGTATTTAAACACATCTTAAATCTACTCAAATACAAGTAAAGTGCGTTTTGTCAAAGGATAAGTCAATTACATAAAATCATGACATATGTTCTTAACATGTGAAACACATATGTCCTAACAATCTCACCCTTTGACAATCCGTGACAAAACCACAACAAACAAATGATCATATGAGAGAAGTCATAAATCACTCAACTCATATTTACTTGTTGAATACAATAAAATATATCCTAACACAAACTCTCGAAAAACTTTGCAAGAAGAGAGTTTATGGCAAGTAGACTTTGACAACCTGTATTTCTGAAACACTTTAAACAAAACTCATCAAAGCATCTTTGTATGAAACAGAAATAATAGATTGCATACAAGTATAATAAACATATGTATTAAGGGAGAAAAGAAACAACACATGAAGGGATAGGTGAAAGAAAAACATACATCAACATAAATAAGGAGATAAGAACAAAGTATGTCTATAAATGGTCATAAGACCTCATGTACAAGAATAGTGTATCCAAAAAGAAAGAAAAGAAAAGATACATAATATCCTCACTACATCCCTCAAAACATATCAACACTCCCCCTAACAAAATGGTCCTATACTAACTCTCCCCCTAAGAATGACTACTCCCATATCAAAACTACTCCCCCTTTTTGTCACGAATGACAAAGGGTAAGAGTGTCAAGTAGACATCTCATCAGTAGAGCTAGCCTCTCATCATCCGAAGCATCATTGTCATCACCATCATCATCATCCTCATCCTCAGAATCAGAAGCCATGGGAGAAGGTAGTGAAGGAGTAGCCTCAAGAGCAAAACCACCCATGGACGCCTGTCGCCGTGCAATACGACCGACACGAATGTTCACCTGATACAACTCCATAGAGAGTGTATCTAGGCGAGCATCCATGCGCAACAGCTACGCCATGATGTCTCCTAAAGTCACATCGCCCGAAGAAGAGGGAGGAGCGGATATGGATGGAGCAGAATGGGATGGAGCTGAATGGGAGGGAGGAGCTGCTGAATCCAACTGCTGTGACCAAAGTTGGGCCTTGCTACATTTAACGGTAGCGTAATCTATGACACACATGACGGTGAAATGGTCGGAAGAGGGAAAAGGAACGGAAAAATGGCGTAAGATCCTTGTGATAGTGGAAGGAAAAATGAGCTTATCACGAGACGCCAAATCTAGATGAACATCTATGATAGACAGAATGAAATGAGAAGGGAAATCTATAGTAAAATGCTTAAGAAGAGATAACAAAAATCGAGCACGAGGCTCTGTAATGGAGTTGTAGTGAGAGAGTGGATGCAAAACAAAGGTCATCACCATGTTCATGAATTTAGGACCTTTAGCAAAAGGTCTATATGGTGTAAACAAACGCTCACCCTAAACAGAAGAGCGCTCACAGAAAGCAGACATGAGCTCATCCTTGGACATTGTCCTCAGATGCTCACAACTAGGATAGTCAGAAAACTCTATCCTAGGGACCCGAAGCACATCTGCAACAAGTTGCGGTGTGATAGGAATGCGCATACCTTGAACGCAAGTGAAGAAAAGAGGTACTGACCGATCAATCCCGTGCATGTTAGAGTAAAACTCCTGGATAAGTACGAGAGAACAAGTGGCCGGGACATCACACAGTGACTCCCATCCCCTACTGTGAATGACAGAGGGAAGGTTAGTGTCAGCGAAATCCGATAGAAAGACTTGGCATTTCGAATGAATGCCTCGTCTAGAAAAGTTCTCCAAAAATGCCTTGAAGGCACCATCATCACGGAACCGAATATGAGATAGAGTAGGATCAGATGATGAAGAAGCTCTGAAATGAAGATGGTTCCGGGTTGGAGTGGATTTACGCTTAGGTGCCATAGACACAACTAACGTAAACAGAAAGAGAAGGAGAGAAAGAAAGACAATCAAAAAAGTCCAAAGCAATTTCAAATATAACAAGTATATTGAAAAAAAGTACGTATACATGAACATGTGACATGCAAAAGAAATTGCATCATGGGCTCAACTCAATCCAAACCTATCAGCACACATCTAAATGCATGACAATACCATTATAATGCTAATGTGATGCAATGTATGAGGTTTTAAACTCATTTAAGTGAAAACCCATCCCAAAATTTCAATAATAACTCATCAATTTTGATAATAACTCATCAATTTTGAAAAACCCCAAAATTTTTCAAAAACCCCAAAACCTAGGTTTCAAAACATGACATGCATGAATGTGAAAGGATTAGAAGCTTACCAAGAGAAGAAATTCTTGAAAAAGCTTGAAGAATCCTTGAGGAACAAAGATTAGAGTGAGATGAGAATGTTTGGGAGAGAAAAGAGAGAAGTATCGAGAGAGAGATCAAGTGAAATGAGTTTCGTATCGCACAGGGAGCTTAAATAGTGCCAGTAGTAAATCTCGACAGCTGCAGGTGTCGAGAGGTATCGAGATATCTGTCGAGGAAGGTGTCGAGAAAAAGGTCGTCGACAGCTGAGGTATCGAGGAGGTGTCGAGGAACAACCTAACAGAACCAAGAATAGAAGCTCAATCGATCCACCAGGTGTCGAGAAGCTATCGAGGATGCAGAACCATTCTCGATCGATCCACCAAGTATCGAGAAGCTGTCGGGATTGCGATTAGAAAAAGTTGAAGAAGCTCGACAGACAGTAAGGTATCGAGGAGGTGTCGAGCCAGCATTTAAAACCAGTTTTTCGAGATGTAAAAAACACAGACATGTATGCAATCCAACATGCAACTCAACTAATGATCCAATCAACATATTAAGCTCTTAAAATCATCTCTCAATAAAAACTTTAAGCACATGGATCTTTAAAGAGAAACACACACACACACTAAACAAATCTAACCAATTTTATATTTCAAAAATAAGTCAAGATAGTTTAGTGAGCATACATTAACACATGTAAAACCTTGTGATGGCCAAATCACATTGTACCTGCATATGTATCAAGAATAGTAAAGAATATTGCATGTTGTGTGTGAAAAAACATCATAAGATTGCATAAGTGTATATATGTTATGACGATTTAGGATATGAGAAAATCACTTTAACTCACACACAATCATAATTGCTTGATGGGGACTATCACCTTCGAGATAATCCTATAACTCCCACATCTCCTAGGATACACGCTTGCAATCATTTTTAAAGCATTTTTTATCTTTTTGCTTTTGATTTTTCTTTGCATATTTTTCTTTTAAGCATATCATGCATGTGCATATTAGAGACAAAAAAGAAAAACCCAATAATATTTGACATTTCAATTTTGCTATGCCTAAACACACATGTCATATTATGATTGGCGGGCAACAGTGGTGAGATGGTTATTAATGCCTTTCTCTTAGGATTTTTTAGTCCTTCCCATCAAAAAGAGTGATACGAGTGTTAAGTACAAGAGACAACTTAATCTTACTCATCACAAACAAGAGCCACAAAGCTCACTTGTTTAGTTGTGCATGGAGATGCTCATCTAAGTTACAAATGATACAAAATTTAAAAGACTTTATTTCAATGGCCATCCAAGGTACACAAGTACCAATGTACATAAAACACACTGTTTTTGTATTTTTCTGATTTTTCATTTTTTTTATATGAAAAACAAAACAAAGCAAAACTGAAAAATAACCAAACAAAAACATGTTAAACAACCAAAGTATAAAAACTAGGCTGACTCAAAACTTGAAAGCAAAACAAATAAGTAATGCACACACAAAAAAACAAGAAGAGAGAGAGAAAAGTGATAGAATGACTTGGAGCCCTTTTCCTTCCACACCCTGGAAGAACCTTTCCTTTGATTAAACCCCTTGAACCGGCAGTGAGGGAGAAAAATCGTTCAAGTTTGAAAGGAACATGAGGGCCTTAAGAAGGTCTCTAAGGGGAACAAGAGAGGGTTGAAGCTAATTCTGGTTCCCAGATGCTATCATGCCGTTGCTCTGTTGAGTGGCAAGCCACTTGTAGCGATTTGGTCCAGTATGACCAGCAGTTCCTCAATGATTACAGAGATGCTGCTTCTTTTGTTTAGGCTTTTGAGAGTTAGCCTTCTAAGCCCTAGGGTTTTTAACATCTTTCTTCTCAAACTTAGGGGGTGCTCCTAAGATAGATTTACCTTTGTCTATGTTCTCACTAGCAAATTCAGTTTTAATCTCATTGTTCTCAATTTTAACATTACTAGTAGGAGAAACAAAAACAGTAGTACTAGTAGAAGCAGTATTAGAGGAAGAAAGACCATACCCTAAACCTGTTCGATCTGAAGCAGATTTCTGAATGCTGAGCATATCATCAAGCTTTGCACTTGAAGTCCTCTCCAATTGAGCTCTGACTTGAAATAGCTCCGCTTCAAGCTTCTTGGTCTTCTTAACCAAGAAATTGTTCTTGAACCTCAGTGCTCTAATAGTCTGATTAGCTTCATCAAAAATTTTGGAAAGCTCCTCACGATCAAGTTCCACATCACTGAGCTTCTTGGTAGTTAGCCTATATAGTTTTTCATGCTTCTTAGAAAGCTTGTACAGCTTCTCATAGGCTATATGGATGTCATCTTAATCATCCATCTTCTCAAATTTGGATTCCACCAATTCCTCCTCTTCAACCACATCTTCAACAATCCCATCAGTACGATCAACAGTGGCCATGAAGGCATTTAAGATTCCGTCATCCTCATTGTCGGAATCATCCTCAGGCTTAGTGTCACTCAGGGTAACAATAAGTGCCTTGCTCTTCCCAATGCTCTTGAGATATGTAGGACACTCATTTTTCATGTGACCGAAGCCTTGACAACCAAAGCACTTAGGTCCTGCGGGAACAGTGTACTGACCACCTTCCTTATCATCCTTTTTCCCTTTGTCTTGGCCTTTAAACTGAGAAGAACTGGATTGCCTGCAATCCTTGTTGAAACCCTTTCCATTGGCGTTCTTCATAAACTTCTTGAACTGCCTAGTGATGTAGGACTTCATCTTGGAATCTTCATCATCAGAAGACTCATCTATCTCACTGCTCTTGGCCTTCAGTGCCATGCTCTTGCCTTTACTCGTCTTGCCAATCCTTTTTAACCCAAGCTCGTAAGTCTGCAAGTTTCCAACCAACTCAGTCAAAGGAATTTTATCAATATCCTTTGATTCCTCTATTACCGTGATCTTGGCATGAAATCTCTCAGGTAGAGATCTGAGCACCTTCCTTATAATCATGGGTTCAGGAATGGTTTCCCCAAGATTGAAGGCTGAGTTCACTATGTCCTTTAGTTTGACATAGAACTCATCGAAAGACTTATCCTCCTCCATTTTTATCTCTTCAAAGCTTGTAGTGAGCCTCTAAAACTTTGAATCTTTTACAGCCTTTGTACCCTCATAGGTTGTTTGGAGGATGGTCCAAGCCTCCTTGGCAACTTCAGTTGAGGATATCTTCTTGAACTCCTCATTGGTGACTACACTGAACAACGCATTCAATGCTCTGCTGTTGAAGTTTGCCGCCTTAATCTTGGCATCATCCCAGTCGGCTGGCGCTTCTGTAGGCTTAGTCCAGCCTATCTCCACAACTTGCCACACTTTCTCATTTAAAGACTACAAGAAAGCTCTCATGCGTACTTTCCAATATACATAGTTAGTGCCATCAAATAAAGGAGGTATGATTAATGACTGTTCTCTATCCATAACAAACAGGGATTAATGGATCAACACAGCAAAAATTAAACCCTAATCAGAGTGTGTCTGCTCTGATACCACTTGATAAGCTACAAACTGAATGACCCCTTGTGATAGAAATTAATTAATTAATTAGCCAAGTTATTAATTAATCAATTTATCATGCAAAAACGTGGTAGCACAAACAAATCACCAATAAACTAATTATGCAGCGAAAAATAAATAACATGGTGATTTGTTTACGAATGGGGAAAACCTAACGGTAAAAACCCCACCAGGTGATTTTCAGGTCACCACTTCCAAAACTCCACTATTATCACAACAAGCGGTTACAAGTAAAGGAATCCCAAGTACCTTACCAACCTACAGTTGAACCCTTGCCCCAATACCCAATTGAACTTGGTCTGTAGTGAAAATTCCCCTTTCTAATGCACAACTCCCAAGTACGTGACTAACCAATTGCGCGAATCCTAGTACGCGACTTTAATCACCAACTAAGAAGATTGTTGGTTGCAAAATTCTTCAGTTCATCGACATGATGAAGATCAAGAAAATGCTTGGTCACAAAACCCTACGATGCATATACACAGCAACTTCTTCAAGAGAAAGAGATGAATTAGGGCAAGAACTTTGTCTCCGGTCACAATTTGCTTGAATAGAGTTTGCTCAAAGTTTGTGCAACTTGTGAACTGTTTGACGGCCCTTAAAACAATCCTTTTATATGTCTATGGTTAGGAGAAAAGAAAGCCCAAAGACATATTCACGGATCCCAAGAAAATCATATTTGAATTCTGAAAATCTTAAACCTCGACAGATAGGAGGTGTTGAGTAGGTGTCGAGAACATTGGGCTTTGAACAGCTTTCATAAGGTCGATAGATGCAATTGTCAAGCCAGCTGTCGAGCTTTAGTGAATTTGCATTATCAACTTGTTTTTCTTGGACAGACTTGAAAGGCTTCAACACTTGATCTTGAAACATAGTTTCTTGAAGTATTTAAACACATTCTAAATCTACCCAAATACAAGTAAAGTGCATTTTGTCAAAGGATAAGCCAATTACATAAAATCATGACATATGTTCTTAACATGTGAAACACATATGTCCTAACATAACATACTGGGATTTCTTTATTTGTAACAGCTTGTTGTGATAATAGTGGATTCTCGGGAGTGGTGACCTTAAATTCACCTAGTAGGGTTTTGTCTTGGTAGTTTTTCCCATTCGTAAACAAATCACCTATGTCAAATTTAATTTCCGTTGCATTTAGTTATTTGGTGATTTGTTTGTGCTATCACACTCATTGCATGTAATTGAATCTAATTAATTTCACTTGGCTAAATTAATTGGTTAATTTATCATAAGGGATCAATACGTTTTTGGCCTATCAAGTGGTATCAAAGCAGACACATTCTGATTAGATTTTAATCTTTGCTGTGTGTTCCATTGACCCTTGTTGTCATGGAAACTCTTGATTGTTTTGATTTGCATGATCTTATGTTGAATGATGATGATGATATTCAAGATTCCTATTATAAGCTTTATAATTTTTGTATGAAATCTCTAGAATATTCTACAAAATTAAAAGCTAAATTTAAAAAGGTAAAGCTTGGAAAAGATGATTTGATTGCAAAATTGGATGAAGCCAATAATTTGAATGAGAATTTTAAAAATCAAACTTCATCTCAGGTGGACAAAATTAAAAGTTTGGAAGAGCAACTAGTTGAATCTAAAACTAAAGTTGAAAAATTAACTAGTGTTAAACTTGTTATTGAGCCTAACTCAAAATAAAAGGATTTTTTATATTCTTCCATTTAAAAGAAATAATGAAGAGTTGAAGGCTAATATTGCTAGGATAGACAAAAGTAAAAGTTCTGATGTTAACGCTGAAGTTTCTAAACCTATGTCTAAAACTCCTCCTAGGTTGAATAAAAATTCTGTTTTTGTCCCCACTTGTCATCATTGTCATATTGTTAGTCATATTAGGCCAAATTGTCCTAAGTTAAGGTCTATGTCAACCTCCAAGGTTAGAGACATATTGCTTGATTGAGAGGGAATACTATGCCGGACTGTGGCGAGAGTGGGAGTTTCACATGAACAAGTCCAACGCTTTGCACGATGATCTCGTGCTACTTGGAGCGCCTCTTGTTGACCATATCTCACTCACATTGCCACGACGAAACATGCACCAATATGAGCGTGCAGTGGCTAAAATAAAAAAAATATATATAAAAAATATAAAATAAAATAAAAAGAGAGAGAACAATCTTATGCTACTTCGTAGGTGCAGGTATCATATGCTACAACTTGCAGAAGAGCTGCAACCAACAGGCAACTCACTTCGGCAGAACGTAACAATGTCCTCAACTACAAGGACTACCTATTAGAATGAATGCCTATGTACGACATCACCTACCTTGGTTCTATGTGGTGTGTGTATTATTTCTAAGATTAAGTTAATAATGTTAGTACCGTTATTGTTCAATGTGCGGTGCATGCATATTTTTGGCATCATGTAAGAATATTGAAGTATTTTATGTTATGCGTGTAATAAATTGGTTCGATATGCTGTAGGTGCATATTGAAAAACATCCTGTGTGGGTATATTTAACTTTTATGTGTTATGTGGGAATATTCAAGATTACGAATAATGTGCATGCTTCTCACAAACAATAATAAGGTTTATATAGTACGAATCCAACAACAGTGACACAAATACATCTAAAACATAGTTAAGGAAAGTAGTTCTCCAACAAAGCCCAATTACACCACCACACGATTACTTTTCATCTGACATCTCCACATCTGACTAATAAATCTCTGTTGCTAGAAGTGATTGCATGTATCATGCTTGCTCGTACATCTTACACTCAACTAACTCTCGAATCTCAACTTAGGTCCAATATCGATTAAGACATATCTTCATTCAATTATTTTCTTCTCTTATGTGGTTCAGTGCTCTACGAAGTTTGTTGATCATGTCTCTTGGCATCTGCGATGCAAGTCGCCAAGATTACGAATAACGTGCATGCTTCTCACAATTAATAATAAGGTTTACATAGTACAAATGCAACAACAATGACACACATACATCTAAAACATAGTTAAAGAAAGTAGTTCTCCAACAAAGTCCAATTACACCACCACACGATTACTTTTCATCTGACATCTCCACGTTTGACTAATAAATTTCTGTTGCAAGAAGTGATTGCATGTATCGTGCTTGCTTATACAATTTACACTTCACTAACTCTCAAATCTCGACTTGGGTATGATATCGATTAAGATGTATCTTCGTTTGATTATTTTCTTCTCTTATGCAATTCAGTGCTTTACAAAGTTCACCAATCGTGTCTCTTGGCATCTGCGATGCGAGTCGCAGAGGCACTAGCAACTTATAACCGTCCAACTCATCATAAAACATTTCCTATTAACAGAGTAACCAAACCCATTCCTGCCTCATGGTATTGTGAACCCTTGCACTATTTCGCAGATTCGGATCGATTGGATAGATGAACTCATCTTCCAATATCCAGCAATAACCCATTGTAGTGAACACATCGTAAGGGCTATAGATGTAAGGGTTGCTAGAACCAAACATTGACGCTGAATACAATAACATCAAATGATTGAGTTAACAGTGTGCATCAATTGTTGGTAAATAATGTATAGCTGCATAAGATGGTACACAACAAAGACAATCATAAATTTGTGTACTATTACATACTAAAAATGAAATGCTAACACTCACATCTGACCATAAACATTAGACGTTGTTATTAACGTCTACACGTTGTGTGCAATACAGAATGTTGTTGTTAATGTCTAACAAATGATGATTATGTATGTTCAACTTTTGCAAATCTAAAGATTAATTGTTCATTAGTTTTAGCAAATCTAAAGATTTTTATTTTGTCAATAAAATTTACACCACCAAAGACCCAATATAAACCAATGTACACCATAACACTCATTTAAGAAAATACTAAAGCACAAGTAATACAAATTATCAAATGAAAATTCTTCCCTAACAAAAACATACATTATGGATGATAAACTTTTGTAATATCTAAAACTACTCTTTACCTACACCATAAAATTCTATATGTACTTCAAAGAAGAAAATGAGTTTCTCACCTAAGATGATAGAGAGATAACACCAACTTCTGGGAGGAAATTCTGAAAATGAGGAGAAGCTGATCTAAAAATGAGGAGATTTTGTTCTGTGTATTGATGAGGTGAATAGAAGCATAACTCGATTATTCCAAAGTCGAGTATGTGTTAACAGACTCGATTTTTTCTTCACCAGGTTAAGAACAAGACAAGAATACTTCACATGCAAACAGGAAATTTGAATTCCCTTAGTAACTCGATTTCATAAGGATCGAGTTTCTCTAGTAACTCGGTTTCTCCATTGCTGAGTTATGAATAGTAAAATGGGAATATGTTATTGTTGAAAAGCCACGGTGGTGATCCAGCATGGCAACAACCTACCCAAATCTCGACTTTGTAATAGTCGAGTTCCTTAAGTAACTCGGCTTTACAATGATCAAGTATTGAAACAGGGACACGCCTCTATATAGTTTCGAAATAGGGACATATTGCTTGATTTTTTGCTCAATAGGGGCAAAAGCCCATTATCTCCCATACATAAGTACATAGGCTATGGAAGTAAAAATAAGAAAAAAAAGATACACAAGCATAGAATATTAAAGAAATAATTTGAAAAACAAAAGTAACTATAAAGAGACATTCATGTAAAATATACCTTGAAGCATGAAGATGAAATGTAGTAGTTGGTTAAAACTCTTTTTTATTGGCTTACGTATTGGGTCAATTAATAAATAAAAAGAATTGTGTGACTTTGCTAAGTTGTAGTCAATTTAAAAATCTTTTTTTTTTTGGATATAATAAATAAATTAATAAAAAAATGATGTGTAAAATTGTGATACTACCAAAACTTATGTGGCAAAATATTAGAAAGTCAATTAGTAGTTAAACATAACCGGCTATTATATATTATATAAATAATAGATAGATAGATATAATAGATTGTGGGTTTTTAAGAAAGAAAAAAAATGCTTTTACCTATAAAGCAATCTGAGTAAGACAAAGTAATATAAATATCATAGTGTAATTATAAGAAATAAATATGGGTAATTATGAGTATATAAATTTATAATTAGGCACAATCATTAATGACATGTGGCGGCCAGTTAATTGGAGAAATTGACATAGACTAATTGAGTTGAGCCATATAGAATCAAGTGTCCAAATCATCTTAAATATGGATACACGTCAATTTTTAGAAGAAGCTAATACAACACATGGGAGAGTTTAATGACTATTATTATTGTAATTAGTCGCTAACCCGTGCGATGCACAAGAAAGCTATTGATAACTTCCCCAATATGAAAAAACAAATCAAGATCATAGTATAAATTATATACCAAACCAATAAAATCTATTACTTACAAAGTAATAAAATCTATCACATATAATGAGATATCGTGATAACCAAGAGCTTGAGATCATATTTAGAAAATATATAATTGATATAAGTACACTCCAATACAATTAATTACGCAAATATACTTAATTCCATACTCATTCAATCAAATATCTTTCATAAATTACATTAATCATTCTTGATATCCAAGATGTATCTAAATTATAACATTGCCAGTAAATAAAGATGTTAGACCTCAATGGGATTGAAAAGGAAACATAATGCCAAACAATTGTTGAAATCATCACTTTCCACTATTGAGAGAGAGAGAGAGAGAGAGAGAGAGAGGTGGTTGTTGTGTTGCATCTCTTAAGAAGAATCTACCCTTTACATTTTTTTTATGTAATTGACCCATAAAAAAATAGATGTACCACATTCAAAGTATGCACATTTGGGAGATTAAAAGTAAAATAAAATGAGAAAATGAACCCACCTAAAGTTTTTTTCTCTTCCTCTTGATGTTGACTTTTCCAGCATTATCCAGAATCAAATTTAAGTACTCCTTAAAGCCTTGTAAGGCATAAAAATTAACATTTGAACAAATTTACATGTATTCACTTAAAATTGTGACAGATGCTAAAAATTAGGTTGATAACAACCTTTTAACCAAAATTCAATATTTTAATGATTCCACATCAATCAGCAATTTTGCCATTGTTAGTTACAACATATATCTTTTTATTTGTGACAAATATGGTGCAATTTTGGCCATCAAATTTTACTCAAAAGCCATGATTAGACTACCTCCATCCTGCATTACTCTAAGAAATCTGTAGAATCCTTACCCTAAAATCAAAAAGAACATGCCACAGCCATGGATAGGAGGCAGAACAAAAAAGTACATGTTCACAAAGATTTCATAGTTCTCAAGATGAAAATTTGACAATATCACCCCTAAACTTGCATAATATATATAACATATAGCAAAAATACTCATTAAAAATGTGATTAAAAAACTCAAACACTAAATTACAACCCTCTACATAATTTTTTTTTTTTTTTAAGAAAAGACTATCCTTAACATTTTATCTTCATAACATTATAACAGGGAATGTTGCAAAAATTTGGAATGATTTACCTATATATAGCTTAACCATACCTGCTACTCTATATATTTGAAATCAAGACGTTTGAATTTTTCTCCTCATCACTCAAACAGATTATCAACTAAAATTATAAGAATAGCATTACATGAATAACCTAGAAAAGCCTAACATTGAAAAGGACGAAATCAATAATTAGAAGTCTCTAAAAAACATTACCACTATCATGCAATATCCCATATAGCCACTTTTAATAAGCACTATGAGAAGCAAATATTCAACAAAATACCATTAAACTGAATAACACATAATCAAGAATATACCTTCTTTTCTTATTAAAACTACACCATTTGGCATCGATGTAGACACAAGAACTTCTTTGTGAACAAATGCAAATGCAAGTTATAAGTTGAAGGAGACAAAAAGGTTAATAACTATGTAGGTTGTCAAACATGATCACTTGAAAGCATTAATATATATGTTTTAAGGGTAACAATTCCTCAAATTCAATTTGTTTAAAGAACCTACAGAATCAAAGACCAATCCTACAGATTATAGAGAAAATTAAAATAAAAGACATTGTGATGGCAAGTTATGTTTGCCTCAAGCAATGTGTTCCAAGTTTGAGTCTTGAAATCCACCTAACCCACCTCTCCCCAAGCTTTTTTTTAAAAAAATAAATAAATAGATAAAATAGATAGTAAATATCTACCACATCAGTAACATTTATCATATATAAAAATATGGAATGATATTCTTACCAAATGAGATAATATCTCCATGTCGGACTTCAACTCTGACCCTATTCTTCCTCAACCTCTCCCAATTGAGATATGACATTTTCCCTGCAATCAAAAATATACAGTATGTAAACATAAGTTAAAGAGAGACAAATGCATTAAGAGAACAGAATAAGCAACCTTGTATCATTGAGGAAGACCAAAATATCTTGCTATGAAAAGAAAGCATACTTGTACCAAAACCACCACAATGGTGGAAGCTATGACTTTTGTGTGTACCAGTAAACAACATAATCTTGCTACAAAGAGTTTAAACTACCTGTTAGGAGGATATTCTTCTTAGTAATATCAGGCTTTACAATTTTGTCAACAAAATTCACATATATTTATATATAGAGATATATATCACTTACCAATCAACAGCTTTTGAGTGTGACTTTTCCAAAAAAACAAAGGAAGTGATATATAGGAAAAAA
This sequence comes from Quercus robur, assembly GCF_932294415.1. Taxonomy (NCBI): domain Eukaryota; kingdom Viridiplantae; phylum Streptophyta; class Magnoliopsida; order Fagales; family Fagaceae; genus Quercus; species Quercus robur. The sequence goes on along the minus strand of NC_065536.1, from coordinate 30,449,407 downwards.
AAATTAGAACCCAAATGGCATTGATTTTGAATTTTAAAAAAAAAAAAAAAAAGGTTCCCAAAATCAAAGCTAATCTATAAAAATCTGTAAAACCAAATCAAACACAAAGTCAATAATTTATCTAAAATATTTTAATCTAACCAAAGAATTAGACAAAGATGTAACACACCCTCAGAAGCATAGACAAAATTGAGAGAGACATCATCACTTCATAATCAAGTTCAATCCTAAACAATGAAAAGAACATGAGACCTAAGATTAAAATGTAAAACCCAATTTCTTTTTCCCTTAGTCCCAATATCAACAAAACTATATTAATCATTAAACCATTAACTAATGCAAAGTTAATCAAAATTAAATAACCAGATAAAATATTTTAACAAAAAAACAAAAGGAAGATATCATACCTGAAGGTCAGATGTCGTTTCCAAACTTTTCAAGGGCTTCATACTCCTCCATCTCCACCACTACCTCTACCAATATATTTTCCACCACTTCTACACCTTCTAAAACACCAAAATAACCAAACCTCCTAAAATGAAATCGTTTAATGCAATCCTTTTTAAAATTAAGTCATTAAAATAACAGCAAATGACTAATAGCAAGATCCTTTTGAAAACCAATTCTAAGTAGTTCAAGGTTTCCAAAATTTGTGACTTTCAAGTTTCTTCTAGATTAGATAACTCTAAGTTGGGTTGATTATACTCTTTTGGTAGTATTGCCTAGCAAATCTACTATTCAAACATTACAATGGTTCCAAATCAACCCTTCAATATTTATATATAGAGTCATATTTATTTCATTTGTTTTATGGGTCAGTGTCAGATTGCAAACCTTGATATAAAACTTAGATTAAAAAAAAAAGTTGAAGTCACATATATGAGACAGATAACTTTTCATTAAGCAATACCCATCAAGGATTGCAGCAAATTCAGGAAATTTCGTTCAAAATGAAGCAAGAACCATCCAAAATTACAATGAAAGAAGTCCACAACTCACAAAGATAAACATCAGTACAGAAACCCCAGTGAGTGGGCAGAGATTAACAAAAAAAAAAAAAAAGAGGAAAGTAGCAAACCTACTGACATCATAAAGATGGATTATTCAATCATGGCCCCCTAATGCAAGGAAGGACTAGCTATTTGCGGCTTCTTCAAAATTAGCCTCCTTTTTTACTTGATAAGCTAAAGCTCAATGAGAGGATCTCTGCATCATGAGCACCCTGCCAAAATTTCTGAAATTTTAATATTCTAAGATGCATAGGACCTAAACACTTGTCAGAAAGAATAACCTAAAAGGAATATTTAAAACTGCATGTAGGTGAATGCATTACCTGAAAGCATGAATAATCAGAAGTTTGTAGGTAATAGATATGAAGTTTTCCCTTACAATCACCAGCACTTAGGTACTTGCAAAGATAGAGAACATTTAAAAGCATTCTTATTAGCTATGTTGTCACGGAACATTCTCTGATTAGCTAAAATCAAGAAATTCAAAAACCTAAAATCAAAATTCTAAGTAGGAGTGGAAAAATTAAGAACCAATTGGAATCTAAATATCTACAAAAACGTTCGAAAACCTAAAAATCAAAATTCTAAGTACGAGTGGAAAAATTAAGAACCAATTGGAATTCAAATATATACCAAAACTGAAAACCCAAAGAGTGAGAGAGAAAAACTTGAATGCCCAGTGCTCCAAAGAGAGAAAAAAGAGGAAAGAAGTTACCTGTGAAAGAGGAGATTAGTGGTGAATCAACAACAAAACCAATTTTCCAAATCAAATCCCTAGGGAAAAAAAAAAAAAAAACCAACAACAACAACTATGAACGCAGATATTAGAAAACAGACGATGGAGATGCAGAGAGAAATCGATGCAGTGGCGGTGATCCGTGGTGGCGGTGGTGACAACGGTGGGAGGAACTGAGTTTTGGGTTTTGATTTTGAGGAAAGAAAATGGTGAGTTTTAAGTTTGGGGGAAGGAGATTTTAGCGTGACAAATGAAAGAGAGTTTTTTTTTGGTTATTTTAAGAAGTATCAGGTGTATTTGGTGGGGGAAGAAAGATATTTAAATAATGCTGAATAATTACTGTATTCTGTAATTATAATATTTAATTAATTAATGCTAACGTGAAAAACTGTGGGAGCTTCAAAAGTTTCGGTTATATATATATATATATATATATATTGATAAGAAATGACTATCATCTATATATATATATATATATATATATAACCGAAGCCTATGAAGCTCCCACAATTTTCCACGTCAGTATTTTTTTTTTTTTTATTTGTTCTATTTTTTTTCACAATCTTTTATGCGACTGACTCTCTCTAACCTATACGCATTCTTAAAACCCAAAACCCTAACCTTTGACACCTCTCTCTCTCTCTGCTTTGTCTTGGGTCCTGCCGTTTCCCCTTTCTCTCTTTATTCCTCAAACCTCTCCCTTACAAGCCATCCTCATTCACTCATTCACTCTTGCTTTGCTCGCTCTTCGTCAATTTCAGTGTATTTTCAAGTAATCTATACGATTTCACATTGGATCTGAAATTTTCTGCTTTTTTTCATTAAAAAAAATATATAGATTGCATCAGATGGTTGAATTAGAACTTTATTTCAGAAAATTAGGGTTCGTTTTCTTCTTCTTCTATTTCTTATTTTTTGAGATTTTCGATCAAAATCGCATAAAGTTGATTTTTTTTTCTTTATCAAACCTAGGGTTTGATTCGATTAATTAGCAATCGATTAATGTTGAGTACTTCGACCTTTTTGTGTGTGTGTGTGTGTGTGTTCAAATCTATAAAACTATTTATTGATTTGAGTAAAATCTCTATGGATTTTTAGTGGACTAGAAATTTAACTAGGGTTTTGTAAATTTTGTTTGGTTACTGATCTGCTTGATTCTAATTTGATCATTTTTTTTTTGTTGGATTTTTTTCGATGAACCGTTTGGTCTTCACTACTCATTTGATTTGTTGAGTTGATTTTGCTTTTGAATTCGTTTGATCTGTATGTATATCTATGTTCTGTTTGTGTGTATATGTGTAAATACTATGTATGTATTTAAGCTTCGCTAAAATTAATGCTACGTGTTTCATATTGTTCTGTTGGTTTTGTATTCTGTGACTAAGTTTCTATATTTGTGTGGTTGGCTTCAATATTTTGCTTAATGAAATGATTTGATATTTTCTGAACTCTGTTTTTAGTTTTTAACTGCCTTGATTTAAAGCTTTGAGAACTTCTGATTTGTTCACTTGATTGTGGTTTACTTTTATGCCAAAATGAGTTGTGCTTGGAAAAGATGTATTTTCTTTTGGGGAAAACAAAGATTCTAATGTAAAGTTCACATCGTTTGTAAATCTCAATAAACAGCAATTTTTATTTTTGTCTTCCACCAATAGTATTTAAGTTTTTAGAAGTAGAATTTATGCCAGAATGCTCAAGTTTTTTAATGTCAGAGCTCAAGCTCCAGGTATGAAGTTTTACGATGTTTTCATCACTATAGAGTAGCCAAGGTGTAGTGAGCCAACTCTATTTCCCTTTGAATCATCCCCCCCCCCCCCCAAAAAAAACTCTATTTCCCTTTGATTTGTATTCTTTGAAATGGGAGTGTATACATCTTTTAATTTTTCCTCTCTTTTCCTTTTCTAATAAAATTATTTACTTTAAAAAAAAAAACTTATAATTTGATTCAAAAAATTATTTGCTAAGATGTAGAAGAATGGTAATAATTTGAAATACTTTAGGGGAAGTCTCAAACTTGACCATAGGGTAGGGTGTTTCTAAATAATGTCAACGGAAGAACCAATGTGGATTAGTTGGGAGTTAAATTCAGTTTCGTTTTATTATTATTATTTGATTGAAAAGGCAGAAATTGTATTACTATCAAAAAGAAAGTTTGAAAAGTATAACATGGGAATGATCCAAGCCAACGCAATGGCTTAGGTTCCACGAGAAAAAAAAAATATACAGGGAAATAGATAGTATGACCATGTCAACCAATGGTTAGATGAACTCCAGTATACATATATTTATATATTCTATTTATATTCATATTTTTGATTGAAAGGTGAATCTTAGATTTGTGTTTTCCTATCAAATTGAGATAGATGTCTACTTCTTTAGTACTTTCCACTCTTCTAACAATGGGCTCTTCCTCCTCATATAAATGGATAGTGAGTAGGCAACTTTTACATTTAAGTATAATATGATTGGACACTTACACTATTGCACATTCTGAGTCTAATAGAAATTCTTACTCTCCCATCCCATATACCAATTTTACTATTTATTTATTTTGTTATTAAATTGTTTGCTTTCTTACAAATAAACAATATTGGATATGATATTGATAGTTTGCTATTTCAGTAAAGCACTGATTCATAGCTTTCATATATATGAATGCATGCTAATTATTGGATTAAATCTTATATAATTGTTGATGCATTTGTGTCACTTGGATTGAAGGTTCAAAAAAGTACATTTTCGAGGTATGACTTCTTTGGGTGTATATTTTAAATTTTTGAGAAGATAATCATATTGACAGATTAATAAGAATATATTAGTAAGTGCATTTTTCCATAGAGGATGTATTATGTATATTGGAAGCTTCAAGGAGGCTAAAAATAATTATAAATGAATCATTAAAATTCTATTAGTCAATTTGTGTTTACAAATCAATACATTTTTCAGGTGTTTGAGAAAATTATGATCTATGTTCAATTGAGATGAAGATTACAAATAAATTGAGCATCCCATTTTAGAAATTGGGCCAACATGTATTTGCTTCTGATAATAATCTCTCCTTCTTTTCAGGTTTTTGTTTGTTTGTTAAGAAACCTCCCCCTTTGCAGTTGGTTGACCAATCATTAATTCTATTAATGATGGATTTAGAATGTTAGGTTAGTTGGGTGATAACATGGTTTTAGGTTGCAGAAGTATCTAACAATGATTTATCATATATATAATTTGAATTTGAGGTATTGCAAATGCTACAAATGCTTAGTAACATAAAAAGATTAATAGAGAAAGACAAGGATATGTAGTATGTTATTCAACTAAAGATATGGCTAATAGAGTGAATCAAAGCAAGTTATTCTTTTTGGCAAATTGTCACTTGAGCCAAAAGCAATTTCTAAATTGAGTTCTATTTGCTTTATGTATATACTAATGTTTCTCCTGTAATGTTCAATTCCAATTTAGTAAAAATTAATTTGCTAACATCTCTTATACAGGTTCTCTTAAATGCTGAGCCACCATGTTTAGTCTTGATTTCCTCTTATGTGACTCCTATGAATTTTTTGTGCTAGAGAGAAATCATGGTCCAGTCCCAATACTTTGTGATCATGGTTCAGTGTCTCAAAAGTTTTTTTTTTTCATATTTATCATTAATATTTTTTGCAGCACATTTGCATCAGTAGAATTCATGTTTATGATTTTAGCCAATCCTATGTAGATATGGGAATAAGGAAAAAGTATACCACTAATGATTGGGAAGCCTAAGTATACCACTGATAATTGTCAATTATCATTGCTGCATATGTTATGTGCTAAACTGAAGTATTAAATCTATAAAGACCATATGAGTTTCTAAGTAACATTTTTTTTTCTTTGCTTGAGACTTGAGATAATGAGTTCATTTCCAAAGTAGCATTGTTAATTACAAATTGAAAATTTTCATGATTGTTCTTCTTTTCCTTCTTTTTATTATTATTTTTTTATTTTTACTATAAAAAAAATGCAAGTATATTTTTAGTTATTGAATAATTAATGTTCTATTGTAGGTTATTGAATTATTTATGTCCCATATTATCAATGTAAGCTGTTTTCAAAGTTTTAACAAAAAACAATCTCCTCAAGATTTGCATCCATTAGTGACGATGGGGCAAGTTGCTAATTGTGATTTAATTTGCATCCCTTGGGATTTCCTACAGATAACCATTTGAAATGCTATTTTTCTACATTGTTATTCTAATCTATATGTTAAAATTTTACTTTTTATAGTTACATATAGTCAATCAGGAAAAGGACCTATATCTTCAATCTGTTTTTACCATTCTATGGTCCTTATGGAACCATAGAAATCAAGTGGTTCATGATGGGAAGACCCCAAATCTAATAAATGTTGTTCTCACTCACTGCCAAATCTCTTTTATGTAGGTACCAAGAGGCCTTTAGAAATGGACAATCCTAAAATCAAGATCACAACATACCAACTCATAAAGATGTCTCCAATAGGGATTGGCAACTCATTATCAAAGTAGTTTGTTGAAGGAAAAGGAAATTGAAACAAAGTGGCTATGCATATGAAGCAAAGGACTTGAAGAGAGATCTAATATTAGTGGGGGAGCCTAGTAGTCTGTTAGCATCTTAGCCAACAGCAGTTCAGGATGCAATCGTGGAGGTTGCAATAAAAGCTAGAGACCTTGGATTTAGACTAATTTTGTTTGTCAGTAGTTGCAAAAGGATTGAACAGGTTTGCAATGGAAGAAGTTAACCAAGATTGCAAGAACAACCTATGACGACAGACTTGCATTTTCTAACTTAATAAGGTTTAACTTTTCACACCATTTTTGTACCAAAAACTATCATGTGTAATGTGTTAGAAGTAACTTCAATTCTCTAGCTGTTCATTATTCGACCCAATTACTGTTGGATCTCTCCTAATCTTATGTTATATAACTTGTGTCCTGTAACTATTTTCTATGGTATCAAAAAAAAGAAAAAAAAAAAAGAGTTACATATAGTCTTCAACTATGTTAATTAGAACTATTTAAAATTTAATAAAGGGATCCAAAACTAAATAAATTTTGAACAAATTAGGATTGAGGTTTTGTAAAAAAATTCTAACTAAATTACGTAAGCTATTTTTTTACAAATAGTCCAATTTCATTTTTTTATTTATTCATACTTATTAACCATCAATTATCTATAAATATATATTTTCACAACTAGTCCGTGCATTGTACGGGTTAGCGACTAGTTATGGTAATAAAAAGAAAAGAAATCAATATACAGCAGAAGCTTATATGGAGTAGTAAGGAAAAGTAAAAGGAAGGGGAAAAAAAATAGACAAACGTTTCATCATTCTTTGCTTTCTGAAAGAGATGCATGTCATTGTTTTGAGTATTCACCAGTTGTAGGGATTCAACTTGATAAAGAGATGAAGAGTTGATGGAAAGATGTAAAGGCGGATCCATCTAACTTGTTATTTTTGAAAACAAATGTTATTCTTGCAATAAGAAGAATGGCTATTATTTCTTCTCAAAAATAGAAAAAGAAAAAAAAAAAGAAATGGTTATTATTTCTTCTCAAAAAAAGGAAAAAAGAAAAAGAAATGGCTATTATTATTATGGTAATGATAGGAAAAGAAATCAATCGAAGAGAGATATATGGAGTAGTAAGGAAAAGAAAAATGGAAGGGAAAAAAGAAAAGAAAAAAGAGAGAGGAAATAAACAATCATTATTATTGTAATAAGAAACGGCTATAAGTATGGTAATAAAAGGAAAAAGAAATCAATAGGAGAGAGATACATGGAGTAGTAAGGAAAAAAAGTGTATCTATCTATCTCCTTTTTTTACCATAATAATAGCCGTTCCATTCCTTTTTTCCTTACTACTGCATGTATCTATCTCGTGTTGGATCCTTATAACGGGTAAATACCCAAAACGATGACACATGGCACATCACTATTCTATGCTTTCTTGTTTTGGGCTATCACCAATTGTAAGGATCAAACTTTTAATAAATATAATAGATTGTTGTATGGTAAATGGTAGTCACAAATTCTCCAGAGATGCAAGAACGACTACACCACCACCTTGTAGGAAAGATGTTATGAAGAGGACGTAAATGTTAAGAACTCTACATTTGCATATGGGTGTACAAATATATTTCTTGTAATCTACTTATAATGGTTATAATATCTTGCGCGTAGTTAGTTAGTTGAGATTACGTTAAGTTTTGAGTACATGAGACACTGATGCAAATCACGTTATGAAGAACAAAGTTTTTCTTGTTTTCCTTTTCCTATTTGAATTAGGATTTATTTACTCTAGTACTTTGAATTAAAATCATTTTCCTAGTTGAATTGGAATTTTAATTTTTTTTCTTTTCCTAGTTAAATTGTTTTTCCTTTCTCAAGTAGAAATAGGTTTATTATTTCTTTTCCTAAAAGGATTAGGAGAAATTATATTCCTATAAATACTCTTTATAGAGAGGTTATTTATGTTATGTGTGTGTTTTCTAATAAAGTTTGTTAGAGAGGTTTTCTCTATTATTTTTCCTACTAGCCTAGTGTTCTTGTAGAACTTAGGTTTCGTGGAAGAGTTGTAGTAATTGTGTGTTATAGATTTTGCTTCTACACGCTTACGCTGCATCAGTTGGTATCAGAGCACGGTTAGGTTCCTACCATGGCATGAGGATCACATAGGGGAAGGCATGCTGCTGTAGATGGTGAGTATGAACGCGATGTGATTGCATGCAATACGCAACTAGAGGCACACTTTCAACGGATGGAAGAGTAGTTTGAAGTGCTAACATAGCAGCTTGCTGCCTGAGCCATTCTTAACCAGCCTCAAAATCGTAGTCCAACTCTACGTTTTGTGGAGGAAGTTGAGGTAGACTATAATGTTAGGGATGAGATAGAAAATTCGTTTGCTGGACATAGAAGGAGGAGGGAGAAACCCTTGGTTTCATACAATTCAAATAGATGGAAATCTGGGTTCAAATTAGATATTTCAGAGTTCAAAGGTTGTTTACAACTTGAAGAATTCCTAGATTGGGTTGCTGCAGTTGAAGAAATTTTGGAGTTTAAGGAGGTGCCGCAAGACAAAAGAGTTTCTTTGGTGGCGACCAAATTCAGAGGACGTGCTGCTGCATGGTGGCAACAATCAAAGCAAGGCCGTATTCGCCAAGGTAAATCTAAAATCAATACTTGGGAAAAAAATTTGAAACATATGCGTGCTGCATTCTTGCCCCATAATTATATGTGTACATTATATCAACAACTACGCAATCTTAGGCAAGGTACACAATCTATAGATGAGTATACTTGAGAGTTTTATCAACTTGTAACTAGAGTTGACCTTGTAGATTCGAAAGATCAATTAGTTTCACGTTATATTGGGGGCATGAGGCAACAATTTCAAGATACTTTGAATTTATTTGACCCAATTTCTGTATCCGAAGTCCATCAGAGAGCTTTGCATTTAGAGAAGACGATGAATAAGAGGACTGATATGGTTTCAAATAGTAGTAGCAACCAACTACCACCAATAGCTCCTCCTTATGGTGCAACTACACAATCTACACTAGGAAAATGCCAAGTTAATCAAGCTAATCCACAACCCAACCGCACTACAGCTAGTAGTTCTGGCCCTAGATGTTTCAAGTGTGGTGAGGCAGGGCATAGAATGGCTAATTGCAAGAAGGGTGGCCAGTATGGTAAGGGTTTATTTATTGAGAGTGAAGAATGTACTGATGATCATTTAAATACATTTGAACAAGAAGCTGTTTATGATGCTGAAGAGGAAGAGAAGTATGTGCAAGGGGACGATGGCCCTTTGTTAGTTACAAGAAGGGCATGTTTCGCACCTCACAAACCTAAAGGTGAGGATTGGCTCCAAAGCAATATCTTTCAAACTACATGTGCTATGGGGGGCAAGGTATGTAGACATGTTATTGATTCTGGAAGCTGTGAGAATGTGGTATTAGAAGAGGCTGTTCAAACAACCTAACCCTTACAAACTATCTTGACTCAAAAAGGACAATGAGGTAATTATATCTAAACATTGCTTGGTTTCTTTTTCTATTGGGTTAAAATATAAGGATAATGCATGGTGTGATGTGGTAGTTATGGATGCATGTCATCTTCTCCTTGGTAGACCATGGCAATATGATAGAGAGGTTCAACATGATGGTAGGAAGAATACATACAATTTCATGTTTGGTAGCACAAAAATTGTGTTGTTGCCTTGTAAGGAGATTGAACCTAAGCCAACTTTAGGAGGGGTTAAGAATCTCTTAGCTTAAAGGGCATTTGTTGAAGAGATGTTTGATTCGAGGTTAGTGTTTGTATTGTTGGGAAAGGAGAGCTCAAAGGGTAGTGTAGTACCAGAGGCTGTGAAATCTTTATTAGATGAATTTGCAAATGTATTTCCTAAAGATCTACTTGAAGGGTTACTGCCACTCCAAGATATACAACACCAAATTGATCTTGTACCAGGTTTTAATCTACCTAATCGTCCACACTACCGCATGAGCCCAAAAGAGCATGAAGAACTTAGAAGACAAGTAGAGGGTTTGTTGTTAAAAGGGCACATTAGAGAAAGTCTTAGTCCTTGTGCCGTGCCAGCCTTACTCACACCCAAAAAGGATGGATCATGGCAAATGTGCGTAGATAATCGTGCCATCAACAAAATTATGGTCCGGTATAGATTCCCTATTCCTCGATTGGATGACTTGCTTGGTCAGTTGAGTAGTGCTATAGTGTTTTCTAAGCTTGATCTAAAAAGTGGGTACCATCAAATTCGAGTATGTCCTGGTGATGAGTGGAAGACATCATTCAAGACTTGTGAGGGGTTATATGAGTGGCTAGTAATGCCATTCGGACTTTCTAATGCTCCTAGCACCTTCATGCGAGTTATGAACCAGATTTTTTGCCCCTTCATCGACAAGTTTGTTGTAGTTTATTTTGATGATATCTTGATATATAGTGCCAATATTTATTTACATCTCCAACATCTTTGAGAGGTACTCATAGTTCTAAGTAGGGAGAAATTTTATGTTGCCATAACCAAATGTTCTTTTATGACAGATAGTGTTTTATTTCTTGATTATATGGTGTCTGAAGATGGATTATCAGTTGATGAATCAAAGGTTACTGATGTTAAACAATGGCCAATACCAACCACAGTCCATGAGGTCCGCAGTTTCCATGGGTTGGTGTCATTCTATCGGCGGTTTATCCCTGACTTTAGCACCATCATGGCACCGATTACAGTTTGCATGAAGGCTAGTAAGTTTTTGTGGATGTAGGGGCCTTTTTTGTATGATATGGTATATTGGGCTGCCTCCTGAGGTAACGGGCTGGGCTACCTCCTACGGTGATGGGCCCTAGTGTTTCTGAGTAAGGGAGCTGGGGCCAGTCCAATTGTAACTCAACTTGGGCCGATTTGTGCACAAACTTATGCCTTGTCTACCAGGAGCAAATTTACGGCAAGCAGAACTGTTGCAGACAAGTTACGGCAAGCAGATATAATAATAACTAAAACAGAGTACTTTGACTTATTTAAATAAATGGCTACGCATTCCCTGCTGATAAAGTATGATTACAGTCATAATGATATTAATCACAGAAAAAAATGAAGAAAATAATACTGGCTAATTTAAATGGGCATAAATTAAGTTTTAAGCTTAGTCTGCTACAGCAAAGCCAAAGAGGAAAGAACGCCTCTTCTCAATGCAAATAATCCCCCCAAGAAAAGAATCCTACCGTGGGGATTAATGGCTTTGAGGGAGTCGGACCTGAATGGTTGTTGTCCAAAAAGAAAAGAGTCCTTGTTTACGTTTTGGAAGAAGGTAAAATTTGAAGGGGGAGAGAGGGAAACCGATCTATGGGTGCATGCCCTATTGAACCAACTCTCCTTTTTGTTAGTTTTCCTTTCTTTTCTTTTTTGTTTTCTTCTTGCTCTGTTTTTCCTTTCACTCCCCAAAAAATATACTTTGTTTTCGATCCCCTGTACAGGGCACGGCAAGAGCCTTTTTATAGCGCCTGTCGTTGCTAGTGTTTTACCGTTTTGCCCCTTAACCGCCTTTATCTGGTCTGGGTGTACTTGTCGACCACCAGGACTGTGCGACATCCACCCTCGCCAGGTAGAGGCGGGTTTGTTTTGTTCCTCTGTATACCGTAACATTTCTTCTTGCCACGGTATTAATGCTTTCTCTCTCTACTCTCAGAGCATGCACCCGACGGTCCCCCCTCAAACTTGCCTCTTTTGGGTGGTCTATCATCCCAGCAGGACGTACCTCCCAAAAGAGGCTTGGGCAGGAGCCGCAAATAGATCTTTTCCCTTCTCCCCACCACCAAACCATACCCCCTTTACCTCTTACCTTTGACCCATAGCCCCACCATGTCCTATATTGGCTGGGTACAGGCTGGTGGTGCCTGGGCCTTGCGCATGCTTCCCTTTCAAATTTGTCCAAGAGTCTGTCTGCTGCTCATGCGTTTGCCGCGACCTGGAGACTCTCTGTCTGTGTTTCCTGGCCTTTCATGTGGGTTTTCCTTTGGTTTTTCGCTCCATTCTGGAGCTGGGCCTCGTATGATAGTGGGCTTTACATTTCTTTGGCCCACTTTTGATTTTCTTTAGGCAAAAAACACATTTTGGTCCCTACATTTTTGCACGATTCCTACTTTGGTCCCTAAGTTTTATTTTTACCGCTTTTAGTCCCTGTTTAGAAAAACGCCTTCTATTTTAGTCCTTTCCGTCAGTGCCATTAAGGCACTGACCTACGTGGCAAACGGAATTATTAAAATAATAATAAAAAATTTTATTTTGTCATTAAAAAATGCCAAGTCAGTATTTAAATTTTAAAAAATAATTTATTAAATTTAACTAAATAAAAAAATAAAAAACAGAAATAAAAATAAAAAATTACATTTATCAAGATTGAAGTGTGTCTTGAGCAAGAACAACAAGAACACTAACCTAGATTTAAGTACACAAACCCAGAACACAAGAACACAAAATTAAAATTCAAAAATCTCAAACCCAAAAAATAAGAACATCAAATTAAACCTGAACAAAAAATTAAACATAAAAACAAACACAAAACACATACCCAAAAAATTAAAATAAAACCAGCACAACATAACACTTCCACGGTGTCCAAGTCCATTATTTGTCTTTGTTTTTCTTCCAACACAACATAACATTTCCAGATCTTTCTTTTCAGATCCATGACTCTCTCTTTCTCTCTCAAATATCAACACCTTAATGTTCAGCATATGCTACGAGGGGATTTCGTGTCGTCGACGACTGCAACGGTGCCGGAATCTGAAACTTCTCTTTAAGTCGCCTCAGTGAAACTTGGGTTTCTCGGTGAGTTGGATGGGGACCACCCAAGGACCGATGGGTGTACTATGACTCACTTTTCTTCGGCGGGAAGCCAGTTTAGTGAAGGATCAGACCCCTACGACTCATCTGAGAAGTCTTTGATGGTGTTTCCGGGCACCGACGAGATGGGTGGTGTCCTTACAAGGTTCGATGGGTGCGGTGGTCAGGGTGGGGCTGTCGATGGTCTTTCAGTGGACCCTAAATCAAGCGGGGCTGAGGTGGGTTGTATGGGTTTTAGTGTGATGGTCGCTGATGATCCAGTGGAGGACTTCTCAAACTTCGGGGATGTCTTTTCCTCCAGTGGGCAACTTGTCAATGGCAAACCCTCTTCTTCCCCATCTTTATTGGTTTCTGGATTTTTCGATATGTTCCGATACCACCAGTTGCTGGGTAAAAATTGTGTTCTTGTGTTCTGAGTTTGTGTACTTAAATCTGGGTTAGTGTTCTTGTTGTTCTTGCTCAAGACACAAACCCAGAACACAAACCTAGATTTAATTAAATTTAAAAATAAATGTGATTTTTTTTTTCTGTTTTTTATTTTTTTATTTAGTTAAATTTAATAAATTATTTTTTAAAATTTAAATGCTGACTTGGCATTTTTTAATGACAAAATAAAATTTTTTATTATTATTTTAATAATTCTATTTGCCACGTAGGTCAGTGCCCTAACGACACTGACGGAAAGGACTAAAACAGAAGGCGTTTTTCTAAACAGGGACTAAAAGCGGTAAAAATAAAACTTAGGGACCAAAGTAGGAATCGTGCAAAAATGTAGGGACCAAAATGTGTTTTTCGCCTTTTCTTTATTGCCTACCACGTTGAATTATTATTCCTGCCGTAATAACTTAATCCTGCTGGACCTCTTTTTGGGCCAGCCGTTTATCCCTTTTCTCAGTGGCCTGTCATGGGCATTGTTTTGCTTTTACTCATGGGCTCCTATGTCCCTTTGGGCTTTTCCTTTGGGCATCCATGGCCCAATTGCTTTCTTTGGGCTTCCTCGGCCCGTTTGCTAATTCCACACTCCCATGGGCTTTTTACTAACTTCATTGGGCTTCCTCGGCCCAATAACCTTATCCTTATCTTTGGGGTTCATGGGCCTGCCATAAACCCCTTACTCTCTTAGTTTGTATTGCCTTTGGCCTGCGGCGGCCCTTTCTCACTTTTCTACCTCATACTCTGCCCATGGAATGCTATTTCTTTCTTTCCTGGCTTCTTTGAGCCCGCTTGCTTCTTCAAGACCCATTTATTCATTTGTTGGGCCTGTGATCTATTATTTCTGCCGCTTAGGCCTAATGGGTTTTTTGCTATTTACCTTGTCAATTCTTTGTAGCCCTCATTATTGGGCTTTTCTGTCTGCCTGGGCTTCCGCAAATGGCCATCAACAGTGGACAACTGAAGCCACAAAGGCATTTCATCAAATCAAGGAAAAGCTTACTATAGAACCTATTCTAGCTCTTCCTGATTTCTCTCAACCATTTAAGTTACATTGTGATGCATTCAAGGTTGGAATTAGAGTTGTTCTTAGTCAAAATGGCAAACCAGTGGCCTACTTTAGTGAGAAGTTAAGTGGGTCCAAATTGAATTACAGCATTTATGATTTGGAATTTTATACAATAATTTGCACTTTGAAGCATTGGAGTTCTTATTTGACCTATCATGAGTTTTTCCTCTATTCTAATCATGATGCTTTGAAGCATATCAATAGCCAAGACAAGCTCTCATCTTGGCATGCAGTTTGGGCTGCTTATATTGAACAATTTTCTTTTGTCATCAAGCATAAATTTGGAGCATTAAATAGAGTGGCAGATGCTCTTAGTCGACGAGCCTCTTTGCTCATCACAATGCAAACCAAAGTGCGGGGGTTTGATTTATTTCGTGAGTTGCTTTCTAGTGACCCATACTTTGCCCCTATAATGAATGATGTGGCGACAAGAAAGCAGTTTGACTTCCTTATACACGATGGTTTCCTTTTAAAAAAAAATCAACTATGCATTCTTGATAGTAGCCTACATTTAAGGGTTATTCAAGAGCAGCATAATGAAGGCCATATGGGACGTGATAAAACCATGAAGCTTGTGACAGACTCTTATTTTTGGCTAACCATGCGAAAGGAGATTACCAAGTTTGTTGAGAGGTGTTGTATTTGTCAAGTTTCCAAGGGCACTATAACTAATGATGGCCTATATATGCCTCTTCCCATACCAGACTAGCCATGGATTCATGTTAGTATGGATTTTATCTTGGGATTACCGTGTAGACAACGAGGTAATGATTCAATTTTTGTTGTTGTCGTGGGTTTTCCAAAATGGCCCACTTTATTGCTTGTAAGAAGACCTCAGATGTAATTAATGTTGCTCAACTTTACTTTAGAGAGGTCAATCGCCTCCATGGCTTGCCACAATCAATTGTTTTAGACCGTGATGTTCATTTTCTTAGTCACTTCTGGCGTTGCTTATGGCGTTCGGCCAACACCATACTTAATTTTAGTAGTGCCTATCATCCTCAAACCGATGGTCAAACAAAAGTGGTAAACCGTTCCTTGGGCAATTTACTTCGGAGCTTGGTGAGTGATCATCTTAAATCATGGGATCAATGCTTGTACCAGGCAGAATTTGCTTTCAATCGTTCTGTTAATCATAGCATTGGCTTTAGTCCCTTTGTTATTACTTATGGCTACAACCCATGCGCATCACTTGATTTGGCTCCTATCCCTGACTTGAAGTGTGTTAATGTGAAAGCTAAGGATCTAATCACACAAATTCAAGAAATTCATACGGCTATTGCTAAGCATTTATAGGAGACTTCTGCTAAGTACAAACAAGCCGTTGACAAGAAACGTCGAGTAGTAGAATTTGAGATTGGTGATTTTGTTTGGGTAATTTTGACCAAAGATCGCTTTCCTGTGGGAGAGTACAACAAACTAGCTGCTAGAAAGATTGGTCCTTTGGAGATTCTTGAGAAAATTAATCCTAATGCCTATCGATTGAAACTTCCAAGTCATGCATACATCTGATGTCTTCAATGTTAAGCATCTTGTTCCATATCAAGGAGAGAATTCCAATCCAGACTCCAAACTCAAGGACGAGTTTCTTCCAACCCAAGGAGGAGGATGCAAATCACGTTATGAAGAACAAAGAGTTTTCTTGTTTTCCTTTTCCTATTTGAATTAGGATTTATTTACTCTAGTACTTTGAATTAAAATCTTTTTCCTAGTTGAATTGGGATTTTAATTGTTTTTCTTTTCCTAGTTAAATTGTTTTTCCTTTCTCAAGTAGAAATAGGTTTATTATTTCTTTTCCTAAAAGGACTAGGAGAAATTCTATTCCTATAAATACTCTTTATAGAGAGGTTATTTATATTATGTGTGTTTTTTAATAAAGTTTGTTAGAGAGGTTTTCTCTATTATTTTGCCTACTAGCCTAGTGTTCTTGTAGAACTTAGGTTTCGTGGAAAAGTTGTAGTAATTGTGTGTTATAAATTTTGCTTCTACACACCTATGTTGCATCAGACACATTTAACATATAGCTTAATTCTTAAAACACATATTGAATTATTTAGCCAATTATCTAAGGGCCAATAAGTTTAGATTAGTTTATATATATATATATATATATATGTATGTATATATATAAATATATGTATATATAAATATATGATTGTGATTCACAATTAGCAATAGAATAAAGACAACATGGGCACTTACGCTCTATATGTTTCGACTTTAACATTTGTTTTAGAAAATAAATTATTTTCTAAAAAGTATTTTTTAGAAAACTATTTCATTTTACTATATTTAGTAGTGACTTTAAAATGAGTTGAAAAATTACTATATTTTGACTTTCCTTATTTAGTTTCACATTAGATAGAGTTGTTTTCCTTATTTAGTTTCATGTAATATAGAGATGTTTTCCTTATTTAGCTTCACATGAGATAATTGGTGAAATGAGAATTTAAGCATATTAATTAATAAACTATTTAAGCATATTAATTAGTAATAAATTATTACAATTTACACAATTAAATCTAATATTAATTATTAATAAATTAATTAAAATGATGCAATTAATTTATTACTAATTAATATGCATTATGGCAAATTTCTTCACTCACTTAAAGGATTCCATTTGGCCAGGATCCAACTCAGGATGCCATAATGCAATTCCCTCGTGTGTTGCTCTCAACAACTATTACTTCGAAATATACCAATAACGCCATTAATCCTAGAAAAAAAAAAATTAAAAACGAATTCTTTGTTTTTCCATTAACCAAGAAAAAACTACCAGAAATTCAGGGCATCAGGTTCAGAGGCAAGACAATGTGTGTGATACGTCTAATTTTAAACACAAAACATATATATATATATATATATTTATATATGTATGGGTCATGCTAACGAGTGCCCTTAGGGCACTGGTTAAGAGTCCAGTTAAAGAAAACTTTGACATCATTTTTATGGGAAATGAAAAAAAGCTATCAAAACATTAATTGCTTTTTTTCTTTTCCCATAAAAACTTTTTTTAATTGGATTTTTAACCAGTACCCTAAGGACACTCGTTAGCATTTCCCTCTATATATATATATATATATATATATATTTTGGTAACACTATACGCCCACGAAGGGATACAAGTACCAATGCATTCATTGGTAGGAATGACTCGAACCTAAAACTAGACATGGCAAAATGGGTGGGTCGGGTTGGGTTCGGGTCGAGTCAATTGCATTGTGAGTCAAAAACAGGTCATTTTAAGTGGGTTAAAAACAAGTTCAGGTCAATTGGGTTGTGAGTCGGGTCGGGTTGACCCATATTTTTCACATGATTTTATATATATATAAAGAAAACAACATGTATTTACCATTTGGAAAGTCATGCAACAAATTACTTGATGTAAAATGCATTACTTTGAATTCATCACTTATATCAAGAATGAACTCAGTTAAACTTATTAATACTTATTCAATCATTTTAAAATTATACAAATCCTAACGTTGCTATCTAAAACAAAATAACAAGAAAATAAGTAAAATAAATACACAAGTTTTATTTCTACACAATATTAACATCCCAAAATATTAAAAAAATTACAAATGACTTATTGGATAACTTATTTGACAAAGAATAAAAGATATAAGAAATTACAATCTTGAAAATTAATTTTATAATCTATTATCAATTGTGGTTGGCACTTTATTCCAATTTGAGATATACATTAAAGTTTGATTGTTTACTTATTTATACATGGTCTCTTTTATGAATAACATATTATTATTAAGTAACACACTGTAGGAAATATCATAATTTATTTTGAAAAGCCGTTTATTTTGGACATAAATTGTTAAAAAATAGGTCTAAGAATTCATAATTTATGCTAATTTGATACTTTGGTTTCACTATTTTCACACTTGTGAATGTTTTTCACACATGTCTACAATTTTAAATCTATATTTTTAACTTTACTGTAACTAGATTATTTTGGCATGTACTTTGCTACTTGATATCTAAAAATCTTTACTCATTACAAAATGCTTAACCATTCATCTTTCAATTAATTTACATATAGTTATGTAAATGTCTCAATTGTTTTCTTAAAGTTCACAACAAACAATTAAACCAATATTGTCTTTATTTTATTTTATTTTTTTACCAAAAAAATGTTTTAAAAAATGGTTCAGGTTTGGGTCGGTCACAGGTCAAGCCAAGTTGACCCACAAAAAACACGGGTTGGGTCATGGGTCAACTCGTTTTTGTTTTGAGTTAAAAAAATCGAGTTTAAGTCATGTATTTTTCAGGCCGGGTTAAAAAATTCTGACCCATTTTACCATGTCTACCTAAAACCAAAGTTATGTTGGCCAAAGCTTGACAAATTGCTGTGTATAAGAAAGTAAAACAAAATAATTATAACATTTTTCTTTTAAGGAATGTAGACAATGATGAAAACAACAATAAGCCAATTGCCAAATAAAGATGTGTATTGATAAAAGTAATACTAGCATCACATAATATTGCATAATTTATACCACAACTCACCATGTGAGAAATTGAGAGTAGCTGAAATGTGTCTACACGTAGACTTACTACCACACTTTAATCCCTCACAACTTGTTACTTGAAAAATTGTAAAATTATGGCAAAAGTTATACAACTTTGAGGCACTGATACGCGGGCCACACTGATACACGGGCCTGCATATGTAAAACTCATATGTCAGTGAGATGTCTCATGCACCGGCCCATGTGAAATTGAATACCCGACATCCAAAGAAATACCCCTACAGTTTCACGCACCAGCACTACTCCCGACGTGAAATCTTTTGCTCGGATAACTCAACAGAAGCAATCTTTTTTTTTTCTTTTTTTTTTTTTGAGAAACAACAGAAGCAATCTAACATCCCTTATTTATGCACAAAAAGACACCATCATTAATAAAACGCTCCCTCTACCATCATATATATAAATATATACATATTCTTTCTCACACGCCACTCTTAATTCTCTCTCACAGTCACTTTAGTTAACAACAACATTTCACATCCTCAAATGGCTGCCATCATAGAACCAACAAACCTAGAACCCGAGAAGCAAACACTCCTCAGCCATCACAAAGAGAAGCACTTCACCGCCGGCGAGATCGTCCGCGACATCATCATCGGCGTATCGGATGGCCTCACCGTGCCCTTTGCCCTCGCCGCCGGCTTGTCGGGCGCCAATGCCACTTCCTCCATAGTCCTCACCGCCGGCATCGCCGAAGTCGCGGCCGGCGCCATCTCCATGGGACTCGGCGGGTATGTATTTTTTTTTTTTATTATTATTCGCTTTTTTTTTTTTATTAATAATTATGAGCAAAACAATGGGCTGAGGAGGGATTTGTAGGGATTAAGGTTTTAGACACACGCACGTGCAGGTATCTTGCCGCAAAAAGCGAAGCTGATCACTACATGAGAGAACTAAAGAGAGAACAAGAAGAAATCATTGCCGTTCCTGATACAGGTGATCCCAACTTGTTGAAACTCTTCGTTTTGTTTAATTGACAAAGTTTTTTTTTTTTTTTATAGTCGAATAAGAGATCTAAGATTTGAATTCTGTTTACGTTAAAATCTAATTACTATCTCGATTTAATGATTAAGAACAATCGTTATAAGATTTGTGATATTAGTATTAGTTGTGAAATGTAGAGGCGGCGGAGGTAGCGGAGATATTTGCACAGTACGGGATAGAGCCGCATGAATATACGCCTGTTGTGAATGCTCTCAGGAAGAAGCCCCAAGCATGGCTTGATTTCATGATGAAGTAAGTTATTAATGTTTTTTTTTATTCCTGCACATATATTTGAGCTGAGAAATTCTAGATAAAATTTTACTTTTAGATGGATAAATATCCGTACTTTTTGGACTTATATTTGCGATGACCACTATCTCAGATCCACCCCTTGAAGATAAAGTTGTGGCTCGAAATCCATGGAATACCTGTGAAAAATCATAAATTAATATATATCCAAAATAATAATAATAATAATAATACTAATGCTAATAGGTAAGAAGTCTAAATACACAAGAGACTGTTTGGATGAGGGATATAAAAGTGCGAAGATGAAGTAGATTTTAGTTTTTTCATCATCGTGTTTGGTAAAAGTAAAAAAAGTGGAATGATAATAAATAAATATTATTATTTTTTTTTTTTTAAATTGAGAAGAATAACGGGAGATAAGAATTTTTAATATGTCTAAAGTTTATATTATGTCTTATTAAATAAAAAGTATTTTGTTTTTGTTTTGAGAAACAAACACATACACAAAAAACTTGAAAATGAATTTTAATACAAAAGTATACAACAAACTACACTCAAAAGTCATAATTTCTTTAACAGAAGATGAGTGGGGTAAGTTATATTACACCCAACGCTCTCATAAACAACGTGGAACAATTATCCCACTATATTTTATTTTTTTGAAAAACAAACATACATGCACAAGGGAGAGAAAAAGGAAGTAAGAATTAATTTTCATTTGTATATAAGAAGTAATATTTTCTTTTACTATATAATAAAAAATAATGTTACCAATTTAATTAGTAAAGATGATATTTTATAAAATTGATTATGTTCCGTTATTTTATTTTATTTTTATCTACCCATCCTTTTATATAAAAAAAATAATAAGTTAATTAGCTGACTTAATTAAAATGATACTTTATAAGAGTAAACATATCACCATTACTATATACTTTTAAATTTATTTCTTTATGCATACAATTTTGATTTTTTTTTTCTATTGCACATGCAACACTGAGACGTTGAGAGTATCGAGATTATAGTTATATACTTATATTGGTACATTACGCTTCCTCACAATTTTTCTTTTATGTATTTTCTCCATTTTGGATGAAAATAAAGATTGTGGTCCTGGAGGGAAAATGCTCCTCTACCCTATTTTCTTTTCACCCAATTTTCTTCCTTACCGAACAATGGAAAATGGGAATCTCTCTCATTAAGAAGAAAGAGAAGTTTTCATTGGTGGAGAGGTTTTTGCTGTGATCAACGGGTATGTAATGTTCAAGAAAATATTTTCTACTTTTAAAAGTAAAAAATGTTTTGCTTTCTTTATGTCTTTTCCCCCCTTACTTTTTGGGTGTGGTCCTTAGCATTTTTTTCCTTAACTTTTTTAGCATGGTCCTAAAAGCGCCTTGGTTTCTTGCAAGTGGGCCTATAAATCCAAAAAATAGGGCGTCTATAATCACCGATAGAAGAAAAGCTACTTTAGCTTTCGTAATGTTGCTAGAAAAAGTTGTTTCCCTTTTGAGCCGTTGACAAGAACATGTGGGCCGGCCTCGAGAGCGCAGACCCAAGCCTTGGGTCAGAGAAATTTGTGAAATAATTGCAGCTGATATAATGATTACTTTGTCACAACCTTATTATTGTTATTACTCCCTCCGTCCCACTTTGTTTGTCCTGTTTGAAAAGTCAAACATTTTAAGGGAACATCATTTATTGTCTTGTCTACTTTATAAAAATGTATAAGTTTACAAAACTATCCTTAAATAAATTTATTAGCTTTTTTTAAAATGTATTATTCTTAATGAGACTTAGGGATATAATAGGAACATTATTAAATTAATAACTTTTATTTTTAGAAACAGGACAATATTTTGGGACATCCTAATATGGAATAGAGGACAAACAAAGTGGGACGGAGGGAGTATTATTTTTGTTTGTTTTTGAAGTGAAGATAGAAACATTTTCACAAGCCACAACCTGTTGATTACTCATCTTTTACTTTTAGGCCATTAAGGCTTCATTTAGTTGTGAAATGAAAAAGTGGCGGATAAAAAATAGAGAGGAAATGAAAAGTTGGGATAGAAGATATTTAGATTTTTTTCATGCGTGTTTGGTTGGGATGAAAAATTAGAAAGATAGAAAACTCTTTTATTTGGTTAAAAGCAACATAAAAGGAGGGATGAGAGGATACATGGGTAATTTCCTATCAAACCTTCTCACCCTCTCCCTTCCCACCACCATTTTCTCCCCAATTCGAGTAGACAATCATTTTACACCAAATGGTGGACTTAAGGAAAAAACACCTGGTCACCACTAAAATCACTCCTCCACTCCCTTTCCTAACCAAACACACAAGTCCCTCTATTTTCTCTTCTCCCCACAAATCACCCTAACCAATCACTACATAAATGAAATTCGATCTATATTTTGAATCATAGTTATCAGATAGTATCAAGAGAAGACTTGAAATGGAAATTGTTGGTAAAACTAATTCATTTTTCATCTAAAATAATGTACATATATATGCTATATTTAATAGTTACTCATAATTGTTTAATAAACAATTTACTTCATTATATGTATAATATAATTCAATAGTTATAGTAAGGAGAAAGAATTTGAATCCTAAATGTTTTGAAAACACCATGAAGTGTCAATCAATTGAGTTACAAGATTCTTGATTACGGAAAATTATTGAATACTCCGAGAGTACCATAAATGTATACTCTCTTCCCTCTCACATGAATTGAGGGTTCTACCATGAATTTAATTAATATATTCTATTATTATATGAGATGAGAGAGTATGCATTTATAGTATTCTGGGAGTATTCTATAATTTCTCATTGACTACTCCATTGTACTAAGAGTAATGATAAAGATATTAAAATTTTTATTATATAAAATGACATAGGGTTTGAAGTAATAAAATTCAATTATTAGATGTAAAACACATTTTTCAAAAATAAAATTACACATGTCAATAATTCATCAATTTGCAAGCGAAAGTTAAGTTTTGCTGTGTTCTTCCTAATTTATTACTGAATGCCTTAAGTAAATAACTAAGGTGCATTTAATATACCATTAAATAAGGTTTTGTATGTTTTCAAAAAATAAAATCAAATTTTGCATTACTATTAGAGAAATGATATGTCTACAATATTTTTGCAACAAATCCTAAGTGTCAAGTTGTTACTAGTTGTTATTGTTGAGACAAAAAAGTAATCTTAGCGTTAGTTTGAAATTTGAACCAATAACAATTAACCACCTGTGATTTGTTGTAAAAATGTTGTAGACGTAGCATATCTCTTAATATTAAGAACAACATATACCAGCACAATTAATTTGTTAACGTAAATAAATGATTATGGATAACTATATTTTTATTTTCGAATTGTATGCATAATAATTAAATATATATTATTCCTTAACATGTTAATAATTTATCATTTTATTATTTAGGTATTAGTAATTTAGCATATTTTGATAAAGGTTCCCTTCTGCAAATATTAAAAAGAAAAAGTAGGGTGAATGAAAGAAAAAGAAATGAAAAAGAAAAAAGAAAAAAAAGAGACACGTACGTTCCTAATGATCTTTGATTTAGTTATTACTTACCAACATAAGAGTACTAGAGCATAACATAAGCCTGTTTTGTCTTTTTCCTTCGATGATTAGTGTCTTATTTTGATCTAAAAGGGAGGTGAGTGTTATAATGAAAAATTTCAAGGGAGGTTAGTGCAATTTTTCCTCTAGAAATAAGTTTTCTCTCCCTCCTTTGGGTTTGAAGGAGTTAATGAAGGATATATGTGATTTTTCTGTTTAATGAAGTTGTGCATTAAAAAAAAAAAAGAAAAAAAAAAAAGATAATGCTTAGGTAGATAGCAACTAAATCATCATTACTCCCTTCTTTTAACTTTCTACCACAATTGTTACACTGCATTATTCGTATAGCTTCCTTCTCCATTCCACCATTTCCACATTGAAATATTGAATTTTCCGTTGGACAGTTTTTTTTTTTTTTTTTGGTTCTTATTTAATACTTAATGTTCATTTCAAATTTCAATATATTAGCAACAAAATATTTTGCATGCTGGTGGAGATTACAAATACTAACAACAATATATCTACCAAAACCGTTTCATTTGATGCAGGTTTGAACTAGGATTAGAGAAGCCAGATCCAAGGAGAGCACTACATAGTGCACTCACAATTGCCATTGCTTACGTCTTGGGTGGATTGGTACCCCTCATTCCCTATATGTTCATTCCAATAGCTAGAGAGGCTGTGGTTGCTTCTGTTGTCTTAACCTTATTGGCATTGCTAATCTTCGGCTATGCCAAGGGTTACTTCACAGGTAGTAAGCCCTTCGTCAGTGCCTTTCAAACTACCCTCATTGGAGCTATTGCATCTGCAGCTGCTTATGGCCTGGCTAAAGCTATCCATCCTTAATTAATGTTCTAGCATTACATCAAGAGTTACTTCTAATAAGAGTTTTATCTTGTATCTTTTTCACTGTCTTAAAAAGTTGGACACTCCTCCCTTTCTAATTTAATCATGTGATAAGTATCTTATATTAGCAACTTCGATTGGCATTCTTATCTCTAGGGTGGACTAACTTCTCTCCTCTCTTGTATGTTCAATCCTAAAGTAAAAGATGCAAGAGCATACTCATGATCACTCATGATATATCATTAAAGATAATTGAAGGATGAAACCAGAGTACAAAGTATACAAAAGGACATCCTAAAATAAAGAAAATAGAGCTACGTGACTAACATCCGAAGAACAAAGTACCTCTAAAATCCAAGAATTTTGAAGTAGTATACAACCTTGCAGCTTAATCCCACTCATAAATTGATCCCAAGAATTTTGACTTCATTTGAAGTACTGAGCATTCTTTGCTTTCGAAGGTTATATGCATTCTTTTTTCTGAAAACTCCACATTAGACATAGCGGAATGCCCCCCCCCCCCCCTCCCCCCCCCCCCTTCTTTATTGGCAATGTTCCCATTCCAGCGTAACGAAACCCATGAAAGAAAAGAACATGATAAATGAAACCCAATGGCGATTTTGCCCTTCATCTAACCATTTCTAAAGTTTCAACTTGATTAATCAACTTCACAATGTACCTTCAAAATGAAGAATGAGGTTTGGAGAGAGAGAGAGAGTCACAATTGTATGTAGTATTTGATTCCGCATGTTGCAAATCAAATGCACCTAAAGCTACAAACCTCTCTCTCTCTCTCAAATGATTTTTTTTAATAGGTACATAGTGAGGGAAGAGAAAGATGAGATCCAAACCACAAATATGAGAAACCACAAAAAATGCCATTACTATTGGTGCATTACTATTGGTGCTAGACTATCACTTGAATTCCCTTTAAGATGACTTAAGAGGAGGGGGAAGATACTAGCACAATGGTTGACACAACGAGTTGTGAACTGAAAGGAATGGCAAGTTAAAAGTGAGTCAAGTACACTTGTAAATTTAATTAATTCCCCCTAACTTTTTTTCTTTTTCATAATTCGTTGATCTAGGGAGGCAAGATTTGAACGTTAAGCACCTCTAATAAAAATACCATAAAGTGCTAGTTGAATTACAAGACTTCCGGCAATTCTCCTAATTTTCTATATTTTCTATTTTCCTACTTTTCCATCCTCTGCTTAAAGGTTACCTATTTACTTAAGCTAAAAGAAATCCTAACATTGAGCACTGAATAGATGCTTTAATATAAATATCGCAGCATTTCTTTGATCTAATTAAGAAATTATTGAAATCATAGGCATAGAGTAATTTGTTTTATCATGGGAGGACAGGACAAAACCAGTAGGTTGTCAATACGCACACACGAGTTCTATGGGAGAAGAATTGGCATGCCATTCAGAGGAAGATCAATTGAGGAGGTCAAAAGAAGTCCTAAAGTGTCCCTCACACATCATCAGAGAGAAACCTTGCATCCCAACCTTTTCTTTTTCTTTTTCTTTTAAAAAAAAAAATTATAAAACCAATCTATCACAAGATTGCATTCAATCACATCAACAAAGCATAATTCACTTGGCAAATAACAATTAAGATGCGATTGATACAGGGGGGAGAGAGAGAGAGAGAGAGAGAGAGAGAGAGAGAGAGAGTTGCTTTACTACATATATATACGCGCATTTATATATCAAGTGAGAATATACAGAATCAGCATCAGTACCCCATAATATACAAACTTACGACAGTATGGAAGAACTATATTGAGTTGCAAAAGTTATGAAAGGTAAAGCCATGAATTACTTATAAGTGTACTAATCCAAACAGAAAGAGTTATAAGTGACACTATTAACCCATCTATTTAGAAACAGCTTCTTCAGTAAGCTATAAGCACTTTGAAGGCATCATTCAAGAAACAAAACACCACAATGCCATTCCTCCAAATATCTGTATAGAGAAGACATGCTGACACAATGATATCTGTCAATAATCAACGTAGAGTAATCAGCAGATGAAATTTTGATTACACAAGATTAAAATGAATTACTAGTTTTTTTTTTTTTTGGATTAAAATGAATTACTAGTCTCAAATAAGTAGGATAATTATGATTGATAGTAATAAAAACCTTTTCAAATAAATTTTACCACATGAAAGAAAGAAACGTGAAGAGTTAACTTACATTTGATTAGAGAATGATGGAGTGGGGGAATGTGTTACACTTATGCTATAGAAGGGTACCAAAAAAGTCAACAAAGACAACAAAGCTGCATATTCCTCATATGTTTCTATTGTGATGCATGTTTGTTGTTAGTTTCAGAAGACAAAAGCCCCATTTGCTCGGTTAGAAATTCCAAGTTCTGCGATTTACCCAAATGAGCTTTATCAATTGATGATTCCATTCCCAAGTACTGACATTTCTCCATTTGTTCCATCAAACGTTCAAAATTTTGAGACATTTCCAATTGGCTTTTGGACTCTGTTGATTCCATCTCCATTTCAGAATCGATAAGCTCCTCATCATCCATCTTTCTATCCTCATCATTTTCTAAGAAAGGACTATCTAAAAGAAGCTGTTCCCATGCACCATCATCGGGTGAATCAGGTAGCATAAATGGGGCATGGGTATCTAAAGAACACAACTTCTCATCTGTAAGCATTTTCAAAAAATCAGGACTTAAGAAAAAATCTTTCTTCCCATCAGGAGAAGGATCAGATTCCTGTTGTTTTTCTGAACTTGGGGTTACTGTATGTAAAGGCTTTGGTGTTTCACTGACTGGTGGCTGGTACCTTACAAGTGTCCCATCAGAAGCTACTGGTCTATCATCCTCTTTACTTTCCTCTAGCATACGCCAATTTTTTTCTTTTGGCTGAAGCAGCTGAACTAAAATCCCAGGGCTCTGCATGGCCATCACTAAGAATGATAGCATCTGCTGCTGATTCGTTTCCATTCCTTGAAGGCGGTCTCTTAAGAGGAGCAGTTTATTATCTGAAGTTTCCTGGTGCTGCCTAAGTTTGATCAACTCCTGCATAACCAAATTTTTATCAGTCTTTAGACTCTCAACTTCCTTCCACAGCCCCATGTTTTCAATGTTTTCAGCTGGTCCATCTGAGTTGTCTTGCTGCTGTAACTTTTTCCTTCGACAGATATTCTTCAACAGATGCTTTTGACCTCGGACAAATCCATCACTTGCAAATTCCCAGCGATCTGTATCAATTTTTCTAAAACCCTAAAAGAAAACTAGAGTTACTAACTAATTGAGTATCAGCTGGGTCTTAAAAAAACATATATATTTTTTTTATATGCAAATAAATAGAGTCATATAATATGTGGTGGGGGGTTGGGGGGAGTTGTGAGAGAACTTATATGTATGTATACCACTTGAACTTGTTATGTTCAGTTTTTAATGTCTTTGCTACAAGCATATTTATTAAAATGATTATAGAATTTCCAATTTATCTGAATCCCATCAGAATAGCATTTTAAAAAAGCAACTTTGATTCGCTACTTTACACAGTTGAAGTTTTAGATGTCCAAGCTAGCCAAGGTGTATTGGACCATCTCCATTTTTTTTCTACGCTTTATTTATTAGTTTTAACTTATGAAGCTTAGATTTTAGATGAGAAACAACAGTGCCGTAGGATATTCTCACAGATCACCAGAAACAGTACCTTGTTATTGAGGCAGGAGACACAAGGAGATTTTATTTTAATTTAGTATTATTTACTTTTGCAAGTCAGTTGTATTTTTATTTTTTAGGTCCTTGAAGTTTATTAGGCTATTAGAATTTTAATATTTGGAAGTAAGGTTATTTTTGTGATAAGGCAATTAGGGTTTCCAATGCCAATTAAAATTAGGGTTTAATTTTCCTACAAAAGCAACTATTGTACTCCTTTTAAATGAATAAAAAATTATTTTGGTTTTTGGTCTGGGGCCAACTCCAACCAACCCTAGGTGTTGACTCCTAGTGCTTGATGCTGACTTCAAGCAAGCTTAAGTGTTGCTAGGGGTTTCTATCCTTTATTTTACTGTCTTCAAATTTTATTGTTGAATCATTCTGGTTGTCCTGCATCTGTAATGCTCTTGATAAGTGAAAAAGGCATTAAAATTTAGTATATATTACATAGAAGGTTCCAATTATTCTATGAATCTATGAACAATCTTATGCACATAATGTAACCACAGAAGATTTCCTTGAGGAGAACTTCCAGATTCTTTATTCTGAGACTAATGCAGGCAGAGAGTCCACCATATTTAAAATTTATGGTTTAATTAATTCAACAAACATCTGATGGGTATTGGAAGTAGCTTTACTGGTATGTGGGCCTTCACTTACTTTCATATATAGAAAAGTTCTAATATAATTCAAGGAACTCAGAGGGTGGTGGGGCTTGGGTTGATGGTCAACCTGTGATTTAATTCGATCCTATCAGGTGTTGGAAAGTGATGCCCGCTGCCGACCAACAATTTTCAGGTCTGACTGCCCTTCACCTTTGGATGGGTGGGTGGGTTAGATCGGTTTATTGGCAACACACACCACACAATTCAGTTTTGCAACCCTCAACACACATTGAACACCAAACCAACTTAGACACAAAGAGCCCCAAACTGCACCTCCGCCACACCCACACCACACAGCCCTAAACCCCACCTCCACCACCATACCCAATTACCCATGCCTAACTCTAAAGTCTAAACAATCACACCAACAATTATAATAAATAAAATAAAATAAAATAAAAGCCCCACATAAAGAGAGAGAGAGAGAGAGAGAGAGAGATAAGGAAGTCAATTTAATGGAGGTGGTCAATTGTAAACTAAAGAGACAAGTTGCCGCTCATAGGAGACGCATACACCGCAACTGCCAACTGATTTGGTTGCCAGCATTGTCGTTTTAATGCAGGAGGGCTTGTTGATAATCTTGCTTCAACAGGTTATGGGTTGGATTTGATTTCTCACAGACAGAGAGGGAGAGGGAGAGAGAGAGAGAGAGAGAGAGAGATTGAATCGAATAAGGATAGTTGTGGAGATAATGTGGCTATGTGTCAGTCATGCGGAGGTGAGAAATCTAAAGAGAGGATCAAATGCAGACATGTTAAAAGGCTTAAGATTTAAAAATCAACCAATCAGGTTGGGTTTAAAGGGTTTCCCTGATGCAAGAATTTTATATCTGATTTTATTCATTAAAACACACTACCGAATGAAATTTCACTCAGATGCAACTTTTCCTAACTGGGTTGATTCAGGTTGAACTGTTTGGGGCCATGATGATGTAGTGTTGATGACTACTATAGGCCCTGTTTGCCAACATTTCAGATGGTTGGTGGATCAGGTCCTTGCATCATATTTCCCTCTGAAAGGAAATTTGATGCAGATATGATTGAAGCAGTTTGAACAATACCTCTTGGTATTTATCCTTTAAGAAAGGCTTAAGAGACCTACTTGCCATTTGGCAACAGGCCGTTAACCAAAAAAAGGGGTCTTGGTTGGTTTGAGCAACCCTAGATATCATTCTTAAAATTTCCCAATTAGATTTCAGACATGCATCCTTTACATAGGAGTCTAACAATTCTTTAAGAATTTTTTTTTTTGATAAGTAAAATTCTTTAAGAATTGTCATGACCAGATGAAGGCTAGTCACAATAGTTGGTTCTCTATCATCTTCTATTTCATAAACTTTCGTAAAGGAGTATTTAGAGAGGATAATACTAACATGACTGAAGTCATGGACACTAAATGATGAGTGGATTTGTTATGTGATATGTTGGTGAATGAAACCGACCTCATACCCACATTCTGAAACTCCCATATTCAAACACATCTTAGATTATGCATTCAATAAATGAAGGATTTGGTTTCTTAAGTAGAAATGCTTGAATCCCTTGGTGAAGTTTGATGGAACCTTTAGAAACCATTTGGAACAGCTAAATCTATAAGCTCTAAAATGAAAGAACTATAACAGTATGATGCAAAATTGTATTAAACTTTGTAAGACCCCCAATTTAGACACAACCCAAGCAAAGCAAGATAAAGTCCTAGACAAACATGACTCATAGCATAATGAATAGGTACGTCAAGATAATGGTGAAGACGCCAGTTTCTTCATACAGTTAACAAAAAATAATCAAACATAATATAAGAAAAAATGGAAAATGAACCAGAAATTTCTGTAGCCAAGAAAAAGCATCTGACATACCAACTACGGTAAGCCCCATGAGAACCCAAATAAAGGAAAACAAAGGATCCACAAACCCCTAGGGTGATCATGCATGCTAGGCTTTCACAAAATTATCTTCCATCTAAGTATAATTGCATTCTCTAGAACGCAATCAACAAAATTATCTTCCACCTTAAAACCAATAGTTGGAATTTGCAAGGGAGAAGTAACAATAATGCACAGAAACTACCTTTTTTTACTTAAAATCGGACTAGTCACCTCTAGATTAGGTTGATCGCCCCATCCCAATTGTACATGAAAATTTACATTGCAGCATAAATGATAGTAATTCAACTATGACAGCAACTTAGTCAAAAATTGAGCCCTCCCTTGAAATTCTACAACTATAAAAAGAAAAAATCACTGAACAGATGTTATTTCCTTTCAATCCAAGCTCATCTGAATCTCAACAATTCAATTCCAATATTTATATAAAAAAATAAAAAATAAAAACACTTCTAAATTGAATATGGGAATTGAATTCTACAATTACAAAGAGATGCTAGTAATGACTAAACAGTAAACATTGTCTCCTTTCAATCCAAGTTCTCCTAAATTCAAAACAACTAAACTATCCCCATATTCAATTTATAAAATCACATTTAAAATATCCTTATTTTTTAACAAAAAATTGATTAGAAAAAAAAAAACCCAATGCAAACAACCTAGTAAAAATGAAAACAGAGTTTCACAAACACAAACATTAAATGACAATTCAAAACCCCACAACAAAAAACAAAAACCCTGTCTTGTCTGA
The DNA here is from genome assembly GCF_932294415.1 of Quercus robur. Lineage (NCBI taxonomy): Eukaryota > Viridiplantae > Streptophyta > Magnoliopsida > Fagales > Fagaceae > Quercus > Quercus robur. Next base: position 30,417,574 of record NC_065536.1, on the reverse strand, counting down.
CCGAGTTAACCACAATTCTGATAAAAACCCAATAAAGCATAGAGGAAAAGAAAAACTTACATAGATGTTGAGTTGCCTCATGAAGCTAGAGAAATTGTTGTGCTTAAAGTACAAAGGAAGCAATCTGACAGAGAACTCGGTCATGTCCCAGATGATAAAGCTGTTGCATGACTCAGGCTGAGTCCACGATATGATCGAGTCAGTGGCCTCATCGTCCACCATCTCGTAGCATTTGGTCAGAAACGGTGCCACCGAGTCCGACCCATTCTCTTTCGATTTCCTCACCATCACGAAAACACAAAATCGGAGTTCGATTTGGATTTTTTTTTTTTTTTTAATACTATTTTTTTATGGAACAAAGAATGAGAGAGTTTCTTGGTTCCTTGGTTATGGGTTTTGTACTAGTACTTTCGTTTGCACTTGGAGTGTGTGGAGGGGTTGGGATTTTGTTAAGGAATATTTTGCTGTGTGCGTATAATGCGGTTTGTTCAGTGAGATAGGTTTTCTCTTTTTACCAATGGGAATTTGCCATCTGGATTTGTTGAAGTTGATATCAGGAGAAATTATACTTATATTTTCATTTTAAACTTTGGCCTATGAAGTATTGAAATGCACAATGGATCACCCAAATCAAACTTTGTAACACTTCAAACCTGACTATTTGTTTTACTCTTTTAAGTTTAGCGGAATTCAGCATTAAAATATCAATTTATTCTCTAGTGTCTTTTTTAAAGAGAGGTAAATTAGTTGTTTGATACTTGATTTTGTTATGTTTAACATCAAAGTACAAGATAGGAGGAGGATATTGAAGCAGAGTTATAACTTTGGGGATAAACCGCAAAATGAGATATAATTTTTGGTTAAAAAAAAAATGTAATTACCCTTTGATATTATTGAACAGTCCCTCTTGTTCTCTTTTTTTGAACTTACCAGGAAGCTGCGTGGGAAAAGTGGTGGAAGTTGGGATGGGAATTTCCGAAAAGTGAGTCCGTGTGGGGTCGAGTTTGTTTGAATGTGCATCATTAACTTGACCTTTTAGCATGACTAGTTGAAAGGTAAACAATGTTTGGTTGGAGGGTAAAAAACGCTTAGGATGGAAAATAGGGTAGAGATAAGGACAATGAATTATTTTGTTAAAGTGAAAAGGAAGAGGAAATTTCCTTCTAATTTCTAAATTGAGAAGAAAAAAGAAAGGAAAATGGTATTTAGAAGAAAAATACAAAATTATCTTTATTTTTTTTATTCTTTTACTTTTAAAAATAAGAGTATAATAATAATTTACTATCTATCATTTTAATATTTCATCTCCTTTACAAAATACATACGATGGAAAATACAATTTGTTTTTATATTTGTACTTTTTCATCCTTTCAAATTAATAAATAAAATTGCGTGTTCTTTGAAATTTGTAGCTTGTATCTTAGTTATAAATTTACAGGAGTTATAATATAATAAATATTGTACATGAATTTGGGTTTGCTTTTAACAATAATAATTATTATTATTATTATTATTATAAAGACATTTTTCCCCTTTGTTATTTTTTTTACCTTTAGGATGTTTTTGAATACTTCTTTACGTTATGTTTCAGTGTATCCGTGTTCCTCTTTATTGTTGTTCTTTATTAAAAATAAATAAATAAATAAAAAATAAAAAAGACTTATTACTCAAGAAAAAGCAACATACAAATTTTTGATTGCTTTGGATGCTGCAAGTAGAGCTGCTTTTACTTCCGCTATTAGGGGGTTCATGGTTGTCTATCAACTCTGTCCATGAAAAAGTCATCTCTCCTTTAGGGTTTCTTGCTACTATTGCTATACATGCTTTGTCTTTATGGATGGCTGCATAAACCATCTTATTGCTTTCATCGCGTATCCCTAGGCACCCATTATAAGACATGAAGCATTAGCATCCGTTGTTCTAAAAAATTCTATTTTAACACATCAAAAAGTTACTTTATTTATTTTAATATAGTATCAAAGCCTCACCCTAAGATTAAGCAAAAAACAAGACTTGCCATTAGAACCTTACTACCTGAAATTCAACAGAATATACTAACTCACAAAGCCATGACCAGTTCCCATGATAGATGGATGTCTTACTTTAAAATTTTAGTCTCTATAGTATTTATCAGAATAGAAGACATGACAGATGTCATATGGCTATCTTACAAGGCCACTTGGTATGAAAGTTTTGGAGTAGCAGAAAGAGTTTATGACAGACATCATCCCTATCTGAGATTGCTTATCAACACTGAGACAAAAGATCCAATGATTTGTGATCCTTTATGGTTGTCTGAAATGCTAGAAGCAAGATTTATCAGCAAGTTAATCCTAACTTCTGGAATTCAGAAGTTTATTTCCTAAAGTCATCCAAAAGCAACTGCACAAATTGGAGGACTTAATTATATGAAACTTACTATCTAGAGCACCCTCCTAGCATGGGATACTAGTTACTATAAGGAAGCTTGACTAGCACACATTTTGGTCCTCATAAGTGATTTTAGTTGTAGCCCTGACTATAACTGGTACACATGAGACACATATCTATCACTTGATGACCCGTATGCTCTAGCACAGGAATGGTCTAATTTTGTGAGTAATAAGATTTATGAAGTACAAAAAGAATTAGATCATGACTTCCACCTATATGGTTACACCAACAGGATAACTGTATATGGTCCAAGACCTTTAACAAGGAGGCTCATTGGGAAAAGGAAAATTACTAGAGATCCCAGAATAATGACAAAGAATCGTGCCCCCACCTATCTTCCTATTTCATATTGCATTCTATGTGGCAATTATGGAGTACTCCATGAGTGTAAGCAATATGAAGATGACTCTGATACGCTAGATTATGATAACTATGTGAATACATACTAGAATGACAATCTGTGATAGGTTCCTTCTATTCCAAAACAATGTTTATAGACATACTTGATTTTTCCGCTTTGATATGTATAGAAAGAAAGACATAATGATTCCAAGATGGTTCATTGACTGATGGAATTCTCATGGTCCTAAAGATATGATACTCCCTCCTGATCTTCTAAAAGCTTATGAGACTTTCAAGAAAGAACCAGACATACTGCACCTTAAGAATTTTCCACATCTCTTGCAGTTTTATTACAGGTTTTCAGACCTTCCATGGATTATTAGATGGGAATTCAAGATAAAAAAGCATCCCTAGTATCTTTTCCCCATGCTCACCAAAAAGTTTAAATTAAAATGGTGGAATAAGTTTATCTTTGATCACATCTGCCAAGAACTACAGAAAAAATCCTCTCCTTCCCAGACAAAAACTTCTAATTTCCTTCTAGAAAAGAGTCAAGTCCAGTGCCAGCTTACCTCCGTCTCAGATAGAAGACAACTTAAGAAGCAATTACTTGAAGCTGTGTCACAAATTTCGAATGACAAAGACGACACAATGATGGAATCTTCCTCTCCAAATTATAGGACTCACTTAGAAATGTTCCAAGACTCTCAAGATCCCTATGAAATATGACAGAATAAGACAAAAGAGGACAGAAAGACAATTATGACAAACCACTATTCATCAGCATGTGCGAATAGCTTCTAGACAGGATAAGACAACTAATCCAGAAAGATCAAAAATTACTTTTGACAGATTACTATTCATTAGCACACGTGAATGGTACCCTGACAAATTCCTAGACAGACTATTGTTTATGAATAGTAAAAGTTATTTCTACAAGGTTCTACAAGTTTCCACCAATAGATTAACTTGAGTTAGCTTTACTTACTCAGGTTACTTTTGAAGACATACCATGGTTTATTTCATTTATAAAAAAACAAACACCAAAGACAGAAGGCAGGTCCAAATTCCAGGTCCAAAATTTCACAAGAAACAAGATAACCCTCTCTCTCTCTCTTAGAAAGACTCTTGTAATCCTCCCTCTCTTTTGTAATCTTGTAACCCTTCCCTTCAAACAGACATAATTTTGTAACCTTTTAGACAAATTTTATTTTGTAATCTTGTAACAAAGACAGAAGTTTGTTTTCAAGTTTTATCAAAGATAGAAGTTTTTATTCAAGTAAGATTTTACTAGTTTCTGTTTTCATATTCCATATTTCGTTTTAACCTATTTTGAATATATCTATTTTGCTGTTTTCTTCTTTTATCATCTATTTTATCATTGTCTATGCTTCCATATTACTGCTATGCTCTCTCCTAGGTAGTCAATGGTATCAGAGCCATGGATGGTAGATGTATGAGTTTTATTTCTTTGTAATGAAAAAGTTACTATGAACAGATATTACTACTATAGCCACGACTTGCTCCTTGATAGCGTTGGTTAGCCTTAGACTCGTTGGCAAACCATAGTTTCACATTGGTCAGCCGATTTTGTTAGCTGATAGACAGCGTTGTTTGGGTGGTCCTGCAATGGAGTTTCTCGAGGAGGTGGTCTTGATAGCAAGGATACTAATGGTTAGTAATAGTTCTGTCAGTAATTATTAATTTCTTGGAAATAGAATAAATACATTTATTAGCTCATCATCTATTTGCTTGTTCACAGATCCAAAACACACACACACACACACTAAAAAAGTCTAACCAATTTTATATTTCAAAAACAAGTTAAGACAGTTTAGTGAGTATATATTAACATATGTATTCCTTGTGATGGCCAAATCACATTGTACCGGCACATGTATCAAAAGTAGGGAAGAGTTTGCGTGTTGTGTGTGAAAACATAGCAATTGTGCATAAGTATCTCATATTATGACTATATGAAATATGAGAAAAATCAAATACTCTCACACACAATCATAACTGTTTGATGGGGAATATCACCTTGGAGGTATATCATATGACTCCCACATTTCCTAGAAACACGCTTACAACCATTTTTAAAAGCATTTTGATTCTTTTTGCTTTTGTATTCTTTGCATATTTTTCTTTTGAGCATAGCAAGCATGGGCATATAAGAGAGAGAGAAGAAGTACCCAATTATGTAAGCTTAAACATCGCAATTTTGTTATGCCGAAGCACACAGATGTTATACATGATTGGCTAGTTTTAGTGGTGAGATAGTTATTTGTGTCTTTCTCTTAGAATTTTCTAGTCCTTCCCGTTAAAAGGAGTGATATGAGTGTTGAGATATAAGAGACAATCTTAATTATACTCATCATAAACACGAGTCATAAAGCTCACTTGCTTAGTTGTGCATTGAGATGCTCATCTAAGTTACAACAAATATAAAGTTTAGAAAATTTTGTCTCAATAGCCATCCAAGGTACACAAGTACCAATATATACAAACACATACTGTTTTTGTATTTTTCTAATTTTTCAAAAAAAATTTTATGAAAAACAAAAATAAGCAAAAACTGAAAAGCAACCAAACAAACACAAAGAAAAACAAAAAGCATAAAAGTAGACTGACTCAAAACAAGAAAGCAAAACAAACAAGTAATGCATAACCATAAGGGGAGAGAGAGAAAAAAAAATTGAATCACTTTGAGCCTTTTTCCTTTCACACCTTGGAAGAACCTTTCGTTTGTATAAACCTTTGATCTGAAGGTGAGGGGGAAGAATTGAAACTGTTCAAGTTCGAAAGGAACATGAGGGCCTTAAGAAGATCTCCAAGAGGAGCAAAAGAGGATGTAAACTGATTCTAGTTTCTGGACGAGAGCATACTATTGCTTTGTTGAGTGACTAACCACTTGTAGCAATTTGGACGAGTATGCCCTGAAGCTCCATAGTGATGACAGAAATACGTCTTCTTTTGTTGAGACTTTTTGTTGTTTCCATTTTTAGTCCTAGGGTTTCTAGCCTCTTTCTTCTCAACCTTAAGGGGGTGCTCCTAGAATAGATTTACCCTTTTCTAAGTTCTCACTAGCTATTTTAGTTTTAAATTCATTGTTTTCAGAATTAACATTATCAGCAGGTAAGATAAACACAGTTTTACTAGAGGAGGCAATATTGGGAGAAGAGAAATCATACCCTAACCCGGTTTTATCAGAAGCAGCTTTTTGAAAGCTTAGCATCTCATCGAGCTTTGCACTAGAAGTCCTCTCCAATTGAGCTCTAACCTGGAACAGTTCTGCTTCAAGCTTCTTTGTCCTTTCAATAAGGAAGTTGTTCTTAAACCGTAAAGCTCCAATGGTTTGATTTGCTTCATCAACCTTTGTAGAGAGCTCCCCTCGATCTAGCTCCACATCACTTAGCTTCTTGGTGGCTAGCCTATACAGTTTCTCATGCTTCTCAGAAACCTTGTACAATTTTACATAAGCTGTATGGATGTCATCTTGTTCATCCATTTTCTCAAACTTAGATACCATCAAGTCTTCTTCATCATCTGCTGTTTCTGTAACCCCTTCAATAGGATCAATTGTAGCAGTGAAAGCACTCAAAATTCCCTCGTCATCACTGTCATCTGATTCAATCTCAGGTTCGGTATCACTCAAGGTAGCAGCAAGAGCCTTTCTTTTCCCAACTGTCTTGAGATATGTTGGACATTCTTGTTTCATGTGTCCAAAACCTTGACATCTTAAGCACTTTGGCCCGGAGGGAATAGTGTACTGACTGTCATCCTTATCATCCTTCTTTCCTCTATCTTGGCTTTTGAATTGAGAAGAACTGGATTGCTTATGGTCCTTATCAAATCCTTTCGCATTGGCATTTTTCATGAACTTCTTGAACTGCCTAGTGATGTAGGACTTCATCTTGGAATCTTCATCATTTGAAGACTCATCAGTCTCATTACTTTTGGCCTTCAGTGCCATGCTCTTACTTTTGCTTCCTTTCCCAATTCTAGTCAAATCGAATTCATAGGTTTGTAAGTTGCCAACTAGCTCTGTCAAAGGAATGGAGTCAATATCCTTTGATTCTTCAATTGCAGTAATCTTGGCATGAAATCTCTCAAGCAGAGATCTGAGCACATTTCTCACAACCTTGGGTTTGGGAATAGTTTCCCCAAAATTGAAGGCTGAGTTGACTATATCCTTCAGCTTGGTGAACTCATCAAAAGACTCATCCTTCTCCATCTTTATCTCCTCAAAGCTAGTAGTGAGCCTTTAGAGTTTTGAATCCTTGACAGTGTAGTTTCAGTCGAGGATATTTTCTTGAACTCCTCATTCGTTACCGTACTGAAAATGGCGTTCAATGCTCTGTTGTTGAAGTTTGCCGCTTTGATCTTTGCATCACCCCAATCAGCTGGGGCTTCCTTTGGCTTGGTCCAGCCAGTCTCTATAGCTTACCACACCTTCCTATCTAAAGACTGCAAGAAAGCTTTTATGCGTACTTTCCAGTATGCATAGTTAGTGCCATCAAATAAAGGAGGTATAATAAGAGATTTTCCTCTATCCATGACAAACAAGGGTCAATGGATCACACAACAAAGATTAAACCTAATCAGAGTGTGTCCGCTCTGATACCACTTGATAGAACAAAAATGTATTGACCCCTTTGGCAAATTAATTAATTAATTATCAAAGTTAATTAATAAGTCAATTTAATATGTAATAACATGGTAGCACAAACAAATCACTAAATAACTAAATGCAGTGGAAAATAAATTTGACACAGGTGATTTGTTTACAAATGGGGAAAACCATCGAGGCAAAACCCCACCGAATGAATTTAAAGTCACCACTCCCGAGAATCCACTATTATCAATCACAAGTAGTTATAAGTAAAAGGAATCCTAGTACCCAATACTAACTTACAGTTGAACCCTTACCTCAATACCCAATTGGACTTGTATTGTAGCGGCAATCTCTCCGTTCAATGCACGAATCCCAATACGTAGACACCAACTTGAGGAAGATGTTGGTTGCAAAGTTCTTCAATTCATCCAACAATGAAGATTAGGAAGCTCCTTAGTCACAAAACCCTTGGCGTAAAGACGCAGTACCTTCTACAGAGAATATGATGAACTATAGCAATTTTTGTCTTTGATCACAATATGCATGGATTATTCTTTTACAACACCTTGCATCATCCGTGACGGCTCTTAAAATAATCCTTATATATGTTTAGGGTTGTGTGAAAAGAAACCCTACACAAATACTCAAGGATATGCGTGTAATCAGATCTAGAAAACCCGATTTCGTAATTCTCGACAGATATAGCTTGTGTCAAGCTTCAACATTAAATGTCGATAGAAGACTTTCTGTCAAGACTGTTGTCGAGTTTTAATGAACAACACTTCCTTCACTTGTTTCTTGGTTAGATTTGCATGGCTTCAATACTAAACTTGAAAACTTGTTTCTTGAAATACTAAACTCATCCTAGATCTACCAAATTACAAGTAAAATGCGTTTTGTCAAAGGATTAGCCAATTACATAAATATGTCCCTAACACATATTTCGTTTTAACCTATTTTGAATATATCTATTTTGCTGTTTTCTTCTTTATCATCTATTTTATCATTGTTTATGCTTCCATATTACTGCTATGCTATCTCCTGGGTAGTCAATGGTATCAGAGCCATGGATGGTAGATGTATGAGTTTTATTTCTTTACGATTAAGAAATTACTAGGAACAAATATAGAACCCCCAGTTTTATAATTATTACGACTATATAGAAGCCTGGGATAGGTTCCTTCTATTCCAAAACAATATTTACAGACATACTTGGTTTTTTCGCTTTGATATGTAAAGAAAGAAAGACATAATGATTCCAAGATGGTTCATTGACTAATGGAATTCTCATGGTCCTAAAGCTATGATTCTCCCTCCTGGTCTTCTAAAAGCTTATGAGACTTTCAAGAAAGAACCATATATACCACACCTTAAGAGTTTTCCACATCTCTTGCTGTTTTATTACAGGTTTCCAGACCTTCCATGGATTATTAGATGGGAATTCAAGATAGAAAAGCATCCTTAGTATCCTTTCCCCATGCTCACCAGAAAGTTTAATTTAAAATGGTGGAATAAGTTTAACTTTGATCACATCTACCAAGAACTACAGAAAAAATCCTCTCCTTCCCAGATAGAAACTTCTAATTTCCTTCTAGAAAAGAGTCAAGTCCAGTGCCAACTTGCCTTCGTCTCAGACATAGGACAGCTTAAGAAGCAATTACTTGAAGCTGCGTCATAAATTTCGAATGACGAATATGACACAATGATAGAGTCTTCCTCTCCAAATTATAGGACTCACCCAAGAATGTTCCAAGACTCTCAAGATCCCTATGAACTATGATAGAATAAGAAGAGGACAGAAAGACAGTTATGATAGACCACTATTCATTAGCATGTGCGAATAGCTTCCAAACATAATAAGACAACAGATCCAAAAAGATCAGAAATTGCTTTTGATAGAATACTATTCATCAGCACGCATGAATGGTACCTTGATAGATTCCCAAACAGACTACTGTTTATGAATAGTAAAAGTTATTTCTACAAGATTCTACAAGTTTCCACCAACAGATTAACTTGAGTTAGCTTTACTTACTCAGGTTACTTTTGAAGAAATACCATGGTTTATTTCATCTATAAAAGGACAGACTTCAAAGACAGAAGGCAGGTCCAAATTCCAAGTCCAAAATTTCACAAGAAACAAGATAGCCCTCTCTCTCTTAAAAAGACTCTTGTAATCCTCCCTCTCTTTTGTAATCTTGTAACCCTTCCCTTCAGACAGACATAATCTTGTAACCTTTTAGACATGTTTTATTTTGTAATCTTGTAACAAAGACAGAAGTTTGTTTTCAAGTTTTATCAAACACAGAAGTTTTTATTCAAGTAAGATTTACTAGTTTCTGTTTTCATATTCCATATTTTGTTTTAACCTATTTTGAATATATTTATTTTGCTGTTTTCTTCTTTATCATCTATTTTATTATTGTCTATGCTTCCATATTACTGCTGTGCTCTCTCCTAGGTAGACAGAAACTTGTTAGAATGGAATAAATGGAATATACCAACAGAAATAGTAACACCCCCTTCCACTACCATAAAAAAAATAAAATGAATCTAATACTCCTTTATTTATTCCCCATGAAATACCCCTTCACCTTATATCACCTATCAAGAAACCCATGACAGAAAAAACAAGCAGTTTACTCAGTGAAATATCTAAGAAGCTAGATTTAATAAAATTGGAATCACAAAAAGACATAGAATCACTAAAAAAACAAAGATATGAAGATAAACACAATAGGAAGAAGTGAGTTTTCAGAGGATGAAGAATCAGAAGATAATCAACTAACAAACTTGACAGACTCATCAGACATAGATAAAAAAGAATCCCAATTTATAGATAAATTAGAAATTAATAAATTAACCTTAGGATCTTCATCACAATATCGTAAAAAGGGAAAAACTGATGAAATATACCCCATAAAGAATTGGTATCCTAAACCAACTCCTCCTGATTTGCAATTTGAAGAAAGATATACTTTTGTTAACTCATCATATTCACCAAATCTAATTTATGAATGGAATATTGATGGGATGTCAAAATATGAAAATAATAAACCTTTTACATGAAATGACTTTACTCACCAATGTTTATAAGAATAATGGGAAATTAGATCATCAGATAGCTCACTTAATTGTCACCGGTTTTACTAGCTAGTTTAAAGGCTGGTGGGATCACTATTTAAATAATGATGACAGAAATAAAATATTGACAGCTGTTATAAGAGAAACGGATGGAAGTGTTATAATGACAAACAGGCAGCCTTCACAAGATGCAGTTAATACTTTAATTTTCACCATAACTAAACATTTTGTTGGAGATCCTAATCAATATAAAGAAAGAGCTTCAGATGTATTAATCAATTTAAGATGTCCACAACTTTCAAACTTTAGATGCTATAAAGACATTTTTATTTCAATATTTCTAAGTAGAAATGACTGCCAACAATCTTACTGGAAAGAAAAATTTATTGCAGGTTTACCTTATTTCTTTGCTCAAAAAGTTAGACTTGACATGGATAATAATGACAAAACTATAGGCTATCCTAGCTTGACTTATGGTGACATAATATTCTCAATCAATAAAATTCTATGGCTGTGTAATGATCTAAGACTAAAAAATCAGATGGAGAAAGAAAAAAGATATGCTAAAAAGGAGCTAGGAACTTTTTGTGAGCAATATGGTTTTGATCCGTTAATTGCTCCCTGTAGGAAAAAAGAAAAGAAAAGAAAGATGTTGGTAGATATAAAAACAATAGTAGAAGATATAATAAAAATAAGAAAGAAGAATCTAAAAGAAAGAAACATGATAGACATAGAGAAAATGACATTGTCTGTTTCAAATGTGGTAAAAAAGGACATACTAGTAAATACTGTAACTTTCAAAGAAGGATAAATGAACTTGACATATCAGGAAAGTTAAAGAATAAATTAATAAGTATATTAGTACTAACAGATGGTGATGAAACAAATAATGAAATTCACCAAATAGATCATCATCATCGACAGATATTTCTTCAAATAATGAAAAGGTTAAATTATGTAATTGCAATAATCCTGATAATTGTTGTTGTAAAAGAAAACTAAAAATAAGTGTTTTAACAAAACAAGAAGATATAATAATGGATTTAATAGACAGACTTCTGAATTTACAATCCAAGAAAGATTATTTGTCTAAACTAAAAGGATCTTTAACTCAAACTGACAGATTTAAAATAGATTTGAAAGATTATAAGACAACCTATAATTTTGCAGAAATTACTGATAGATTTAAACCCAATAAACCTATAACAATGACCTATTTATAGATAGATATTAATAATCTAAGACAAGAATTGAAAGAATTAAAATCAGAAAATTTCATTCTAAAAGACATGACTGAGCAGATAGCAGCACAAGTAATTAGTATAAAGGATAGAAATAAATATTGTAATGAACCCTTAACAGACTCCTCTCTCCCTGACTGTCATGATTATATTAATAAAAGATTTTTATACCATTGACTACCTAGGAGATAGCACAACAGTAATATGGAAGCATAAATAATAATAAAATAGATGATAAAGAAGAAAACAACAAAATTGATATATTCAAAATAGGTTAAAACAGAATATGGAATATGAAAACAAAAACTAGTAAAATCTTACTTGAATAAAAACTTCTCTCTTTGATAAAACTTGAAAACAAACTTCTGTCTTTGTTACAAGATTACAAAATAAAATATGTCTGAAAGGTTATTGAATTTATATTGGAATGAATATGTCCAACTTAGTGTTCATTGGAGATGGCAAGGAGAAGACAGTTATTGAATTTTCTAAGAGTGTTGCTTCTGGGTTTGAAACACAAGATTCAGCTACACTGGGTAAAGTTCTCTTTTTTTTCTCTTTATTTTTTTCTTGTTCAAAATTTGTTTGTAAATCTCAGTTGGACCTTGCATCAGTAGCACCTTTTTTTTTTTTTTTTTTTTTTAGTATTATTGCATTAAGCATATTTTTAATTTGTTTTCCCACTACATCATTCACCTCTCCAAAAGCCAAGCTCTGAAACTTGGAAATTGGCCACTATTTTGTTGCAATTTGTATGAGTTTTCCTTGATGCCATCTTTTAATGTTTTAGGATGTGCATGTAAGGCTTAACCAAATTGTTTGGATAATAATAGTAGATTATTTGTATTTGTCAACTTTTATGTCTCATTGCTAAGGAATTCATTAAGATCGAACAAAACATATAAGAGCTGTTCGATCTCTAGCTTCTTAGACATAGCTAGTTTGAAGGTATAAGATGAAGACGGGGAAGGTGCTCAAATCTTATTTTGGCATTTTTTTTTTTAATTTTTTTTTTATAAAGTTTTTAAGTAACTTATTTGTTAAAGAGATTAAATTTTGTAAGGGTATGGTGTAAAATCAATTTTTACTTCTCATATCCTAATATGTCACATCATCTTATCACATATTTAAGAATAAACACAATTACACATAATCAATTCTAATACTCATATATAAATCCAACTAAATTAGGAGTCTATTAAAATGTTATTAGGTGTGGTAGGATGTATTAAATTCTAAGTAAAATGCTGATGTGACAATCTCTTATTCGAACTCATTTGTTAAAATGTGAGATAAAAAGTGGTTTTAAGTATATGAGTTAGCTTATTTTTTTTTTTTTTTTTAAATTAATTTATTTGCCTATTTGTTAAAACTAGTTGGAAACCTTGCAATGCATAAGAAAATATAATATAATATAATTTTTTTATTTTTTTATTTTTTTCTTGTTTAAATATGAAATTTGATAATTATTATAGTTATTAATAAATATTAATTATTACTGTTTTTGAATAGGAAAGTATTGATAGGACTGACGAGCCCTTTTTCTCAGACGAGATAATCAAAGATCTCCGTCAATAAATCCACGTCACTAACAAAGTTAGAGAAGCCATTAAATGCAGTCAATAATATCTCGAACGGTTACAAGACCAGCTGTACAGACCGTTGGAAGCCCATCAAAGCTTATATTACTGAGCATAAGGTGTTACCTAGATAGGCATTAAAACCACAATAACAGCCACAATGGCTAGGAGGTGTGGAAACATATATAAACCCCTCACAACACCAACACAAGGTACCAAAAAAAAAAAAAAAAATCGCTTAAAAGTATTCACAAACACTCTGATATCCATTATTTTGTTATTATTCTCTAAAGACTTCCATATATTGACTTTGGCATCGAAGGCGTGGTGGCAGGCACCATATCAGTGACCACTTTAAGGGAGCCATCATTCTACATTTGCAGAGACTTTGACAAGGACCCAGCTCCATCTAGACAAATTTACAAAGACTGACGATTCGCACTTCATCAATTTGGCACCGTTTGTGGGGAATGACATTTTCGCACTTAGGTTCGAAGGCGTAGTTTCCAATCAATTCCTATATCTAGATGGAGTCCAACCAAGATCCTACAGCATTAGCCCTTCAAGTCCAAGCTCTTGCAGCTAGTGTTGAAGAGCTCACTAGACAGAATCAGGAGATAAGGTTACGGCTTCAACAAGAGGAAAACCAGTCCAAGGCTAACCAAGAGGATAAGGGAGATAGCCATAGAAGGAGCGACCGTCGAGGGCCAACTACTCCAGATGAGCCAAACTCAGATCTTCTCCAGGATATGAGAAAGGAAATGGACGAGCTAAGGATTGCCATTAGAGGGAAAACAAATCGAAGTCTGGATAGAATGGTCAGGACAACAAATTCACCTTTTACTACGGCAATCCTGGAATGCCCAGTGCCGTCAAAATTTCGCTTGCCCCAGCTTGAACCATTTGACAGACTTAAAGACCCCCTGGACCTCAACACTTTTAAGACAACACTAGGCTTTCAACAGCCTCCTGACGAAATATTATGTCATTCTTTTCCCACCACTCTCAAAGGAGCTATAAGAGAGTGGTTCACGAAGTTACCAACATCGTCCATCGATAGCTTTGAGCAGTTAGGCAATGCCTTTTTGTGCCACTTCGTCAGGGGACAATACTCGAAGAGGCCAGCAAACCACTTACTTACCATTAGACAAGGGGAGAAAGAGATCCTGAGGTCGTACGTGAAACGCTTTACTCGAGAGACTCTAGAGGTAGACAAAGCTGACGACAAGGTGCAGTTAATGACCTTTAAAGCCGGATTGAAATCCAGAGAATTCATGGTTTCACTCGCAAAGAATCCTCCTAAGACGATGGCAGAGATGCTCCTGAAAGCACAGAAGTACATGAATGCTAAAAATGCTTTAGTCGCAATAAAGGATGTGGAAAAGATCGGTGACAAGGGAGTGAAGGAAAACGATCACAGAGGACGAAAAAGGGAGCGCTCAGATCGTTAGACTAGAGACGGGAATAAAAGGAAGGACAAAAAAACTTCTCGAACGGTAAAATTCACTCATTTAGTTATGCCTATTGACAAAATTTTGATGCAGATAAAGGATGAGCACTACCTCAAATGGCCAAGGCCATTACATTTGTCGCCTGATGTGTGTGACAAAAAGAAATACTGTCAGTTCCACAAGGATCACAGCCATTACAGCGAGGATTGCAGAGACCTAAAGGAGCAGATAGAGGAACTTATATGAAAAGGGAAACTGTAGAAGTTTGTGAAAAAAGGGGAATCTAGTAGGTTTAGAGACGATAATAAAAACCAGCACGAATCTTCACCCAAGGACGAGGATCACAAGTCCCAACGTCCGCCGAGTGTGATCAGGGAGATAAAAATGATCACAAGTGGGCCGTCCACTGGTGGGTCGTTCAGATCCATCAGGAAAGCATGTCAGAGGCAGGTGAACAACGTCCACAGAATACCCTCGTTTAAGTAGAGACGAATAGACCGAGACATGTTTTTCTCGGAAGAAGATGTTAGGGGAGTGAAGCAGCCTCATGACGACCCTCTGGTCATAATGCTCACGATAGAAGGATTCAATACTAGGAGAATCCTCGTGGACAATGGCAGCTCTGCAGATATCATCTACCTTTCCGTTTTTCAGTAGTTGAAGCTAAATCCAGGAAAGCTGCACCCATTTGACTCCCCCTTCATTAGCTTCAGTGGAGATAGGGTGTATCCCAAAGGCATAGTGATACTGATGGTCACAGTGGGGACTCACTCGAGGCAGTTGACTCGTCAATTGGACTTCTTGGTGGTGGACTGTCCTTCATCTTACAATGTGATCATCAGAAGGCCCACACTCAACCGTCGGATAGTAGCCATGTCCACCTATTGCTGAAAGGTAAAGTTCCTAACAGAAAATAGTGTGGGCGAGGTAAAAGGAGATCAAGTACTAGCCAGGGAATGCCAGGTATATCCCCAAAGGTCATCCAACACAGACTAAATTTGGACCTCGAGAAGAAGCCCGTCCAGCAGAGATGACGGGTCTTCACTCCAGAGTAGAATAAAGCAATTATGGACGAGGTTAACAAGCTGTTGTTAGCAGGCTTCATTCAAAAATTTTACTACCCAGATTGGCTCGTCAATGTCATCCTAGTGAAGAAAGCGAATGGAAAATGAAGGATGTGCGTGGACTTCATGGACCTGAACAAAATTTGCCCAAAAGACAGTTTCCCTCTGCCAAGGATAGACCAGCTAGTAGATTCTACAGAAGGGCATAAACTATTGATGTTCATGGATGCATTCTTGGGATACAATCAGATAAAAATGGTAGAACAAGACCAGGAGAAAACAGCTTTCATCACGAGCCAAGGGCTTTATTGCTATAAGGTAATGCCCTTTAGAT
Organism: Quercus robur; assembly: GCF_932294415.1. Classification (NCBI taxonomy): domain Eukaryota; kingdom Viridiplantae; phylum Streptophyta; class Magnoliopsida; order Fagales; family Fagaceae; genus Quercus; species Quercus robur. Next base: position 30,401,430 of record NC_065536.1, on the reverse strand, counting down.
TGAAAAATGCAGGATCAACTTATTAGAGATTAGTAAATAAAATGTTTAGCAAGCAGATCGGGAGAAATATGGAGGTATATGTGGATGACATGATTGTCAAGAGTAAAGAAGAGCTTGCTCATCCGGACAACCTCAAGGAAACATTTGCCACACTCAAATAGTACCAGATGAAGTTGAACCCCAGTAAGTGTGCCTTTGGAGTAGCCTCGGGGAAGTTCTTAGGGTTCACGGTGTCCCAAAAAGGGATAGAAGCAAACCCAGAGAAGGTGTGAGCCATACTTGACATGACATCACCAAAGATCATCAAAGAAGTCCAGAAGCTCACAGGAAGGATAGCGACACTCAACAAGTTCATCTCTAAAGCGACGGACAAATGCTTACCCTTCTTCAAGACATTGAAGCAAGCCTTTGCCTGGACTGATGAATGTGAGGCAGCGTTTTAAGAACTTAAGTGTTACATGAGCAATCCAGCCCTCCTAAGTCCGTCCAAGGAGGGGGAAACCTGTATTTGTATCTGGCAGTATCAGCTACAGCTGTAAGTGCAGCCTTAATTCGAGAAGAGGATAGGAAACAACTCCTAATTTACTATGTCAGCTAAGCTTTCTAAGGGGCAGAAGCCAAGTACCCAAGGATTGAGAAGATTACATTCACATTGATAGTAGCTTCGCGTAAGCTGCGACCATATTTCCAGGCGAACCCTATCTTGGTAATGACGGACCAACCCATTAAAAAGTCTGTAAAGTTGTAATTTACAACTATTTGTTTTGTTGGCTTTAATTCCGTGCCAAATTTGATTGCGACTTTATTCAATCTTTTGTACCTTGTATTTATTGTGGGATTTTATTGTAAGGGTTGTGTGTGAGAGAGAGAGAGAGAGTGTGAAGACTCAAGTAAATTGAAGACTGAAGAGTTTTTGCTGGTAGCTCGCGACTAAGCATCTCGCGAAATGATGTATGTGCCCTGTACATGACTGGAATGCGAAGAGTTAGAACAGGATGGAGATAGTTGTGTTTCGCGAATAGCTCGCGAGTAAGGCCTTCCCGCGAGACACTCGTGAAACATTCTATTTTGCCAGATTGTCCTATCTAATGCACACTTTATGTACCCACACTATATATACCCACATTACCCACAAATGTTGAGGAGTGCTTCTGAGAGAAAACCCTAGCCACAAACCTTGAAAGTTAGAGATTGTTATACCCACAATCTTTTACACAATTACTTATGGAATTTCCTCAACTCCTACCTCTCCATTTCCATACCATTGAGAGGTTGATATCCCAAACACTTACCATACCTTTTCAGAGTGTCAAGTGAGGTTTTGGTGTTACTGGGAAGCATTGGAAGAAGCCAGGCTTTGGCAGATGCAATCGGGAGTATTACGGGATCCAAAGAGTTAGACAAGACACGGCTTTGAGAAGCCTTGTTGGAGTAGGAGCTTGAAGGGTCTTTTGCTAACCCATGTATCCCAACTGATTGTCTAGTGGATCGATTACCGCTTGGAGGGCGGATGAGAGGTTTTTCGCAGAGTTCTTCGGTTTCCTCTTCGATAACACATCGGCGTATTATCTTGTATTTGCATCTTTCTTCCTTACTCTTTTACCTTTCATTTTACTGCTGTGTTATTATGAATATGGGTTATAGTAGCTTGTTTGTTTATTTGCTCGCATTTACTCTTTTCCGCACTTTGTATAAGTTAGAGTAAAATCTATCGAGCCATAGATTTAAATTAAGGGTCTAAATAGCTCTTGTGTTTTTACACATCTTAGAGCATTCAATTGGTATCAGAGCAGGTAAACTCGCTGTGATTTTAATACCTAAGTGTGATCCTTAACCCTCTGTAATGGATCACAATCACTCAATGCCCCACCATTTTTTGATGGGAGCAATTATGCCTTTTGGAAGGTCCGTATGAGGGCTTTCTTGTGTGCTATAGAGGAGTCGGTATGGGACTCCGTCGAGAATGGGTATGTTAAACCCACAATAGCTAAGTCCGAATGGGACAAGGTAGCTCTTGCATTAGCAAATGCAAACAGTAAGGCTATTAACGCTATATTCTGTGGTGTGTCTATTGATGAGTTTCACAGGATTTCACATGTGGGGATTGCCAAGGAAGCTTGGACGATTCTTGAGACTATCTATAAGGGTACCAAGAAAGTAAAGGATACAAAACTCCAGATGCTTACCACCAGATTTGAAGAGCTTAAGATGGGTGATGATGAGTCTTTTGATTCATTCTATGGGAAGCTCAATGAAATCGTAATTGCTAAGCTCAATCTTGGAGAGAAGATTGAGGAGGCTAAGGTGGTGAGAAAGATTTTGAGGTCCTTATCGGAGAGTTTCTGAGCAAAAGTCACAGCTATAGAAGAAAGTAAAGATTTGGATGAGATCAAAATCCAAGAGCTCATTGGATCTCTCCAAACATATGAGCTGGGACTGCCTTCTCATAAGTTGAGCAAATCTCTTGCTCTCAAAACCATCACCGAGAGAATGGATGACTCCTCCGAAGAAGATGATGTGGAGAAGGAGGTAGCATTCCTTGCAAAGAACTTCCGAAAATTTCTGAAGATGAAAAACAGTGGGAAGCCATTCAGCAAAGGAAAGTTCTCATCCTCTAAGGGTGATAGGAAGGAGTTTAAGAAGAAAGATGGGAAGGAGTTTCAATCCCCTCAAGGAATTGTGTGTTTCAAATGCAATGGCCATGGACATCTCAAGAAGGAGTGTCCCAACTATTTGAGAGGGAAGGGCAAAGTGTTTGCCACTACTTTGAGCGATTTTGACTACTCAAATTCAGACACGGAAGAAGAATGTGACAGTGAAAGGAACTATCAAGCCTTCATGACAATTGCCTCTGTCGATTCAACGAATGATTTGAGCAAATTGGTTGATGAACTTGGTGATCTTTCCGAAGATGAGGAAATAGAAGAATCGAAATATGAAGATGTGTGCTAAAATGAAGGGGAAATCAACTTACAAGAAGCATATGATTCTCTACTGGAAGATTGCGGCAAATATGCCAAAGTTGCCAACCTTACTATGAAAAAGATGAAAAAGGTTAAAGAAGAGCATAGGGGAATACTTGTGCAACTCAAGGAAGCAAAGTGTGAAGTAGAAGGACTCAAGGGAGAGTTGGTTGAAGCTTACTCTAAGATCAAGTTTCTTGAACTTGAAATTATCCAAGCTAATGTCAAGGTTGAGCGCATCTTCACCAAGAAACTTGACAATGTGTTGTCCTTTAAAAAACCTTCACATGATAAGACCGGTTTGGGCTATACCAGAGAAGGAAGCTCTAGTAGCAAACCCAAGAAGGAAATACAGTTCGTGTCAGCCAAGAATGATGAGGAACTTAAAGAAGTGAAGCCTGAGACTGAGACCCCTGCTGTAGTTATGAGAACCGTTGGTGCAAAGCCAAAGGAAAAAGGGAAGTAATTACCCAAAAATCAAAGGGGGGCTCAAGGAAAGCATTTGTGTCATCATTGTGGTGCACAAAGACACAAAAGGCCAAATTGTTTCAAGCTTCATGCACTCAAAAAGGTTGATTTGATGCGTGGTCAAGAAACTTCAAGGAGAAGACCAAAGGGAGCACAAGCTAAGGGAGATAGTGAAGGACATCTCATTGGTGATGTGATGGAAATGCTGAAAAACATATCCTTATGCCTTGCTAGCTTCACTCTGAGGTTTGAAAGCTATGTTGGTTGTACCCCGCCATTTAAGGCTCTTACCCAAAACACTCGTAAAGTATGGGTGCAGAAGGGTACTTATGCATGATCACTTCCTATGCCCATACATTAATACTTCCATTGTTTAGGGTCATAGGTTCATACATCATGACATGCATAATTCTTTTTGTGTTATTGCTTCCGGTTTATATCATGTTTCTTTTACAAGTTTTATTTTGTACTTGTTGTTTTGTTGATCTTACTTTACTTGTTCTGTTTTTTAGTGTATTAAAAAATTCAAAAACCCATAAAAAATGAAAAATTTTCAAAGAGTTTGATCGCTTGTGAATGTTTGGGAATGTCCAATGCCTTCCAGCCGAGAGACTGATGACAATAGCCTCCCCTTGGCCATTTGCACAATGGGGAATTGACATCATTGGTCCACTGCCACGAGGTAAGGGACATGTAAAGTTTCTACTAGTCGCTATTGATTACTTCACAAAATGGGTTGAAGCGGAGGCATTATCAACCATCACTGAAGCAAGAATCCAGAGTTTCGTATGGAAGAACATAATTTGTAGGTTCGGGATTCCATGGACGATCATATCAAATAATGGGCGGCAGTTCGACAGTCAAGGCTTCAGGGAGTTTTGTTCAAGTCTAGGGATCAAGAACTAGTTCTTATCCCCGGGACATCCACAAGAAAACGGACAAACGGAGGTGACTAATCGAACACTACTCAAGATCATCAAAACTAGGTTAGACGACGGTAAGGGAGCCTGGTCCGAAGAATTGTCGAATGTATTGTTGGCCTACAGGACTACAGTAAGAACCCCAATAGGAGAAACCCCCTTCAGATTTACTTATGGCACCGAGGCAGTAATCTTGGTCGAGGTGGGAATAACCAGCAACAGACAAGAGATGTTCCACGAGGAAAGCAACAACAATCAGCTAAAAGTCAACCTGGACTACTTGGACGAGGTCAGAGATGAAGCTTCTAACAAGATGACGAGGTACTAGCAGAAGATGGCCGAGTACTACAACAGGAGAGTGAAGCTCAGACAACTTGACATAGGGGATCTCATCCTACGCAAAGTCACCCCGACAACCAAAGACCCTACCCAAGGGAAACTCGGCCCAACCTAGGAAGGACCTTACTGAGTCGTTAATTACTCCAGACAAGGCAATTATCACCTAGAGACCTTAGACGGGCAAAGACTTTCACAACCATGGAACATTGAGCACTTGAAGATGTACCACCAATAGATGTAATAGACAATTGTATTCATTTTTGAAAACAATAAAAGAACTATTTAGCTGATGATTCAATGCAAGCAAACCTAGCAGCTTAAGAAAAAATGGCTAAGTAACAAGATTCCACCTAGATGGATGTAAGTTACTAACGAAGCCAAAAAATGACAAAATCTCTTAAATGGGTGTATGTCACAAAAAGAAAAATGGCTAAGTAACAAGATTCTGCCTAGATGGATGTAAGTTATTGACAAAGCCAAAGAATGACAAAATCCCCTAAATGGGTGTAAGTCACAAAAAGAAAGATGGCTAAGTAACAAGATTCTGCCTAGACGGATGTAAGTTACTGACGAAGCTAAAGAATGACAAAATCCCTTAAATGGGTGTAAGTCACAAAAAGAAAAATGGCTAAGTAACAAGATTCTGCCTAGACGGATGTAAGTTATTGACGAAGCCAAAGAACGACAAAATCCCTTAAATGAGGGTAAATCACAAAGAATGGCCAAGTAACTAGGTTCCACCTAGACGGAGATAAGTTACTGACGGATCAAAACCCCTTCCATAAAAGTGCAAGTCACAACAGAAAATTTGGCTAAGTACAAGGTACTAATGCAGAAGGAGTAACTAAAGGAACGATGCAAATAAAGATCACACAAAAACAAGAGTACAGACAAGTAAGTATACAATCACGATAATAATTAAAGGCCCAAAAACAACGGGCAACCACCATTGTCTTCACATTAAACTTTAAAGCCCATAAACACTAGACTAAAAACATTGTTCTTAAATTAGAAATATTGTTCTGAAAGTAGAATAAAAAAACCCAAAACACACTGGGCAACAAATATATATATATATATATATATATATAGATGAACATAAGATAGGTTCAGGCAGCAGTTGCATCATCACCATCTGGAGGAGGCAGAGGAGTATCCCTGGGAGTAGCCTCAATAGGAGTAGTGGATTGTAAGGCCTCGTCCGCCGCCATCTCCTAGTTGACCACCTCCATGTCCAGATTCTCAAGGTCTACTCCAGAAGGATGTTTGACCAGGTACCGACGAAGGAGCTTAAAGCACTTGTAGTACCAATTGAGGAGCACAGTGTTGTACTCCTCAGTTTGCTAGAAAGCCTCGATGGCCTTGGCAGCAATGGTCTTCAGCTTCTCCTTAGCGGCCAGGAGTTGTTCATCCTTCTCCAATGTGAGTTGCCTCTCTTCTCTGAGGTCGTCCCCTAAAGACTTGGCCTTCTCCTTGACGGTATCGGTCTTGTCCATAGTAGCAATTAAATCTTTCTTCAACTTGGAATTTTCTGCCTCTAGAGCCTCCACCCTAGACATTGCCGAGGTAATTTTTGCTTTGTGAGTAAGGTACTCGAAAGTGATGTGAAGACTCTCCCCCAGCACCTGAAAATTGAATCCAACATTATGAACAACACAAAAGGAGAAAGAAAAAGAAAAAGGTAAAATTGCATAAACACAATACCTGAACGAGTTTGTGGATGTGACGACCCACAATCTCGTGAGAAGGCACCCCCGAGAAGACCCTCAGCTCCTCAGTAGAAAAAGACTCTTGTGCCTTCGATAATGCAAGGCCAGCATCGTCAAAAACAGAGGACAACCTGGAATCGGCCTTGTCCTTTCCTTTGTCTTCCACCCGAGGCCTTTTCCATATAGGAGTGATTTCTTCTATTGAGGTAGCCGTGGAGGCCATCCTCGAGGGCTTAGTGACAGGAACAGAAGGGGTGACAGAGACGCCTTTCTCCACAACCCGCACCATCTTCTTCCCAATACTGGAGAGGGGCTCATTCCTCTTGCCCCTCATCATTGCGTACATTTCTTGGTTAAACTTCTTCATCATTCCTATAAGAGGAAAACACTTGTTGAAAAAAAAAAAAAAAAAAAAAAAAAAAAAAAAAAAAGAAGAGGAAAGGATCAGCATAGACAAGCTTAACATTTACTCTTTTTTTCCTCAATCTCTATATTTCGCAGGACAAAGGCAGACAGCTCTACACCAAGGCAATAAAAGGCTAGGGTTCGTGGGTCAACCAAATCGTCAAAATCTTCGATCGTCCTCGTGTACTTGATGGCCTTCTCAACCCACTCCTTATACATGCTCTTAAGCTTAGGTCATCTCTTAACTGCACGAGACAATGAACAGAAGAGTTTGTGATGATACAATGAACACAAAAAGATTAAAGGTTAAGGGACTAGAAGAAATAACGATGCACCTAAGTTCGGGGTTCCCCACTGACGGAGCAACCTAGGGATATCACCCCCAAACTTCGTCAGAGGGAGTCTCCTAATCATCCCTGAACAAAAAAAAGAACTGGGACTTCCAATATCTGAATGACGAAGGCAGGTCCCGGATGATCCTAGTCCTTCTCTCCTAAGGCACCAGTTTGTAGTACCCATGCTCCTTAGATAGCTTTAAACGGTACAAGTAAACGAGCTCGTCCACCTTAATCATGTCTCCATCTGTAGCAGCCAGCCATATTTCCATACAACTGACCACTATCCTCCACGAATTGGGCATAAGTTCCCCAGGAGCAATACCAAAATGGCCTAGAAGCTCCATAATAAATGGGTGGACAGGGAACCTAAGCCCACTCAGGAAAGTAGCTTCATAGAAGCATACCTCCCTAGGTGAGCAATGGCAAGCTCGTTCCTCCTCACAAGGAAGACGAACCTTATCCCTATCAGGAAATTGGATTCTATCCCTAAACCTAGAAAGTGTCTTGCTGTCCAAACCACACACCTCCTCAAAGGCATGGAAACCCTAGTCTCTCGAGGGACAGAGACGGCAGTATCCCCTTCAACGGCTTTGTCACTGGACGATAACTTGGTCTCTAACTCACTTGGCCTCACCTCTGACATTGCTCCATGCTCCCTTCTAAACCCTCAAACCAATCAATTGATTGACGGAGCAAGGGTAGCAAATCACCCAATGCAATGCTTAAACTACTACCCTCAAAGACAAAATTCTCAAGGTACGGGAAAACACCTAAAGATCCCCTTAAACGTGCAAAAAGGAAAGAGACAGAGGGAAAACGGGCCCTAACCTTAGAGCTACTAAGCATAGGACTAAAAAAAAAAAAAGGACAAAATCCTAGAAAGACCAAAAACATAGAAAAGGAAAAGAAAAATCAGAAATTTCTACAAAGTTATCTACTTAAAAAAGAAAAAGAAAAGTAGAGGGATGAAGAGGCCATACCTCAAAAGCGCAAGAGAGAGAGCAAAACGCAAAGATTCACAGCAACAATGGCAGCTCGGAAGCACAGAACAGCAATGCAAAAAGGAAAGTGAAAAGTGAGGAAGAAAGAGGAGAAAGGAAGTTTAAAAAGCTAGGCACAGAAAACTGAAAAACAGCGGGAAAACCGAGAGTCACATGGAGTGGAGCATTAAATTCACCCCTCAGGTCACGCCACATGGCCATAACACATGCAACGCCGCCACTACATAGTGAATGCGGAGGGAAATCCCAAGAGACATGTCAAAAAAAAAAAAAAAAAACCTTTCGCCTCTTGGTGGCCATCACCACAGGGATGACCACAGAGCCTGAGGGGTAGCTGATAGGACCGACGAGCCCTTTTTCTTAGACAAGCTAATCAAATCTTTCCGTCAATAAACCCACGTCACTAACAAAGGTAGGAAAGCTATTCAATGCAATCAATAATGTCTCGGATGGTTACAAGACCAGCTATATAGACCGTTGAAAGCCCATCAAAGCCTATATTACTAAGCATAAGGCGTTACCAAGATAGGCATTAAAACCACAATAACAGCCACAACGGCTAGGAGGTGTGGAAACATATATAAACTCCTCAGAGCATCAACACAAGGTACAAAAAAAAAACTTGCTTAAGAGTATTCATAGACACTCTGATATCCATTATTCTGTTATTATTCTCTAAAGACTTCCATATACTGACTTTGGCATCGGAGGCGTGGTGGCAGGCACCACATCGGTGACCACCTTAAGGGAGCCATTGCAGAGACTTTGACCAGGACCCAACTCCATCTGGACGAACTTACAAAGACTAACGATTCGCACTTCATCAAGTATATATTCTAGTATTATACTTACTATGGTGTTGCCTGTATATGGAAGCATATATTATATCATTTAAAGAAAATATAATGTGTTAGAATTCTAATAGAAGATTTAAATATAGAATAAAATTTAAATTTAGTTAAAAAGATTATATATTAAAATAATGATGTGTAAAATTGTAAGGTCTCACAAGCTTATATGACACAATATTATGAAGTCAACCATGAGTCATTAATAAGTATTTATTATTATATTTCTATATGAAACTACATATTTGACCATTTCAAGAAAATATGATGTGTTTGTCAAAAAAAAGAAAATATGATGTCACAATAGCTTAATGGAATGTTTAAATAAATAATAGAATTTAAATTCAATTAAAAAATATATAGTACCAAATATATATATATATATATAATATTTTTCATCAATAAATTGAAAAAAAAAATGTTATATTTAAAGCTCATGAGACACAATATTAAAAGGTCATCCAAAAGTCAAACATTCATAATTTTATATATATTTCAATAAGCCATGTAATGCATGGGAAATTTCATCAAATATTATTTTATCTAAAAAATGATTCTCTCCCTTTCTCTCTCTCATTTTGTTTATAAATTTGAAATTTGATAGTTATGATAATTGTTAATATGTATTTATTATGGTTTTGTTTTTATATGGAACAATTAAATATATAATTATGGTAATTATTAATAGATATTTATTTATTTTTTTGATGAGAATAGATATTTATTATGGTTGTGTTTGCATGTGGAAATATCTATTTTATTGTTTAAAAAAAAATTGTGTATATATTCATATTGACGGTTTAAATATGTAATTGATTTTTTTTTAATCTCAATTAATTTAAAAAATTGACTTTAAAATTGTGAGGTTTCAAAATAAAGAAGTGTGAACATATAATTTTCCTAAATATCAAGATGATACGACCGGCAAACTTGCCGCTGATGGTCATGTCATTTTCCTAAATATCAAATGAAGAAAATTTGCTTGATTTGTGAAACAAGGTTGACTAGGCAGACCATCATTTTTAATATTTACATTTAATATATAATCATCACATAATTTTTTAATGTATGCCCTTAGGGCATATGTTAGTAAACTAATTTAGATAAAATTTTATGGAAAAATAAAAAAATTTATTAAAACAGTTTTTTTATTTTTTATAAAAATTTCCTAAAATAAATAGTTAATGTATGTCCTCCGAATCCTAATTTTTTGAATATAGGTTCACGTTAATTAAATTTTCTTTCAAAGCTCATTTTCCTTTGTGGTTCTTTGTTTAGATATTAGTGCCAATGATGTACTGATCAAAGGCATATCTATTGTGAATTCGGCTGGATCAGAAGGTGGCCAAGCTGTGGCTTTGAGGACTGCAGGGGATAACATAGCGGTCTACCAATGCTCTATCAAAGGATATCAAGACACTTTACTTACTGCATATGGGCAACAATTTTTTAGAGAGAGTGAGATATATGGTACAGTAGATTTCATTTTTGGAGATGCCAATGTTGTTTTTCAAAATTGCATGATTTATGTGAGGAAACCAATCCATGGCCAAGTTAATGTAATAACAGCCCAAGGTCGAGGGGAGCCAAAGAAGACTGGAACACTGCTACACAACTGTTCTATTATTGCAGACAAGGAATTAGAGCCCTATACAATGGAGGTCAAGACATTCTTAGGAAGGCCTTGGTTGGACTATTCTCAAACAATAGTCATGGACTGCTTTCTTGGTGACCTCATTGACCCCGAAGGATGGCTTAAGTTCAATGGTGATGTTGCCTTGTCTACATTGCATTATGTGGAATATGGGATCCGAGACCCTAGGGCAGATACCAAAGGAAGGATTACATGGCCTGGTTACAACATTGTCAACAACTCTAATGATGTCCAAGAATACACTGTAAATAGGTTCATAAATGGAACTAATTGGCTCCCACATATGGGGGTTCCATTTGTGCCACGTTTTATAAATTAGTGCTTTTTGAAGTAACAGGTAGTTTGAAATCAAAGCATAATAGAATTTCCTATGATGGAATATTGTCTTTAATTTTATATAATTCAATAATTGAGAGTGGGGAATTTGAACCTTAAAAATCTTAGTTGAGAATACAAGAAAATGCTAATTGAGATATAAGGCTAGAATTTACATTATATACTTCCCATAAATAAAATTTGTGTAAACATCTATTTAATTTGCTTGTCTTTTTTGATTCAACTCAAAATTTCAACATGTTAGACTTTAGGATAATGTTTTAGAATCCTCATTATCTAATAAATTGGCCAAGGTTTGCTTCAAGCAAAGGTGGGCTCAAATAGAGTATAGATGATGACCTTGGGCTTATACTGGGGAGGAGACTCACATGAGTTTGCAAATGGCATGTAAATATATATAGTAGGAGTGGTATAAAGCTTAAAGATTACAAGTTTTGAGACCTCTACATTGCTTAATAATAGTGAACATGCATATCTTTGTCTTGTAGCTCTTAGTTTTTTTTTTTTTTTTTTTTTGGGTTATCTAAAGAACATTGATTCTATAGGTTTAAATTTTCAAAATTATACCATATCTAATAGATACTAAAAAACTATTATAGTGAAATAGATATTTATATGTCAAATAGCTATCTTAACTTTGTGTGTGATCAAAATTTTTATACAAATGAGATTAAATTTTTATCACATAATTATCAAAATTCTTACTTTAAAAATCAACTAATTTATATCTTTGTTTTGTGATATAAATAAAATCTAGAATTGATTAATCACTACTTTTGTTCCACATCAAGCACGTGCCTTGCACATGCTGCTGTAATTAGTACTCTATAAAAGCTTGTTTTAGAATATGAGAAATGCTAATGAGTACTTTTAAGACATTGGTTAACAATCTATTTTAGAAAAGTTTTAACATCACTTTTTTGAAAAAAAAAAATTTATCAAAACATTAATTTTTTTTTTTCATAAAAACTTTCTTTAACTAAATTGTTAACAAACACCTTAAGGCACTTATTAGCAGGAACCCTTAGCATGAACCCTTAGAATATTCCTATGGTTTGATTCAATAGCATGTTATGGCTTTAAGAACATGGGCTAATTTTCCTTTCAATTCCGGTAGTGGGCCAAACTTTCTTTTCAAAAAATGTGAACATTATAAGAAAGGTTATAATGGACTAGCAGATAGTCTTGGGCCTAATAAGCTAACAAGCCCATATCCTCTTTCAGAAAACCAAAACTAATAAATGATATTCCAGTTATATACAAAAATAAATTTGATACTTTATATTTTTTTTCTAAGAAAATATAAATAACTTTATTTTTTAATATAAAATAAAAATTCTACTTTAAAATAATAAAAGTATGATAATCTATAAGAGCATATATCTAAGTGTGTATGTGAGTTCGAATCATTTGTAAAATCCGCATCAAAGGTGCCGGTAGAAAAAAAAAAAAAAAAAAAAAGTTGCTAAACAATATAACAGAAGAGCCAAACTTGTAAACCAAACAAAGTGGCATACAAGTATTAGATTTCTGTCTTAATGTCTGGGGAAGATATTCTGCTTTCTGAGTAGAGGGAAATCTGTCATTGAGCAACAGAAACCACTTCACCCACTCCCCCAATGGATACTTTATCCATGATTCTACATTAATGCGCCATGAGTATCTTTTATATGGGTTCCTCTGATTCATATATTCATCGAGGCACCAAGCATCATGGGGATGCCATGTTTCCAAATGTAAATCTAGTCCATTCAGATTTCAGAATCAACTTGTTTCCTCTAGTTATACTGCATTGTTTCATAGTTTCACACATTTGACTGATGGAAGACACAATCGGAGCCTAGGATACCCAAATCTGAACAGATTTGGTTCAACCAAGCTGTTTCCTCTAGTTTCACACATTGTTTCATAGTTTTACCCAAATCTGATTTTGAACTATTTGAATTGGTTAAAAGGACAATGAGTTCAAACTCCTTAATGTTCAGCATTCATCTGAATAAAATAAACCAAACTTAGCTTAATATATAAACAGATAGAATTTAACAAAAGTGTTATAAAATTTATCAAAAACCAAAGCAAAAGAGAGGAAGCATTATTTACACATATTTTCAAAAAAAAATAAAATAATACAAGTACTTTCTCACTAAAAATACATAATAGCAGAACACGCAAATTCAAAAGAAACTCCAAGACAGAATCCAACAAAACAGAATTGAAATAATTCCCTCAGTTAAATGAATAGAGAAAGGATCAATCACGGAGTTATCAGCATTAGCATGGTTCATACAGAAACATCATAGGGAACAATTCAGGGTATCAAAAAATCACAAAGTGGAAACTCAAAATAAAAACACAAACCACCCTAAATAAATATGAAATTCCACAAAATAGATTAAAATTAAGAAAGTTAAAGAAGAAGAAGAAGAAAACATGTAAGGGTCAGATAAAATGTGGATAAAGACTATTCCTAGACCTACAAAAGGTCTCATAATGAGCTGGGATTACACATTTATCATCATCCCCAAAAACAACAAGAAGGCAAAAATCTAAAAGACCCACCTCCAAAATTTCATTGCAACAATCTAAAAGTACCTATATTTACACAAATATTTAATGATAAAAAAATAAACAAAGAGAAAAATTGATAAAATTTACAGAGGATTTGCATCAGAGAAAGATAGAGACAGAGAGTATCGTATTGTGGAAATGAAAGGAAATGGGAGTCAGGATTATAAAAGCGGATGACAGAGTGAGGTGAGGCGGCTAGGGTTTAGGGTTGTAGTTTTTTTCTTATTTACGATTATGACCCTGGGCTTAGGATGAAATTATAAGGTAATGTGGGCTGAGTTTTTAACAAAGTGTAGCCTTACGCGTTTCATTACCACCACCAGCCCAGGACCGGCCCAAAAGTAATGTTGGTCCCCTCGCATTGACTTTTTTATTTTCTTGAATCAGTAATAATGTTGGTCAAACGTAATGCAATAATATATACTAGCCTCTAAGCACGCGCTCACGCGCGTGCTCAGAGGCTCTTCTATTTTTTGGGTAAAAATTAATAATTTGCATTTATTAATAATTTTCATTTTTTGGGTAAAGAAACAATATATCGTGATGAAGTAAAAAAAAAAATTGAATACATGGAGTGAGTTTTGTAGATTGGAGAAATTTTAAAACTAATAAAAGAGTAATAATATTTTGTGGGGAGTTAGTGAGTAGAAGTAGGAATTTAAATCAACGTAAAAGTAGAAGTTTTTAGAAGTAGGAAAACATTTCAACGTAAAAATAGAAATTTATTATTTTTTTCAATTTACTATTTTAACCCCATTTTTAAGTTTTAGGTAAGGATATTTTTGTCATTAAAAAAGTAATAACTAACTTTCTTTTTCCAATTTACTATTTTAACCCCATTTTTAAGTTGTTGGTTAATTAATTTAAGGGTATTTTTGACAGAAAAAAAAATAATAACTAACTTTCTGAATCCTCTTAATATATAATATATATACAGATATATATATATATATATATAAATTGGTAGAGTAATTCCCGCCTATACCAAAAAGGAAAAAATTGACTGGTGTCTTAATTTGATAATAAAAAAACTATCATTAATTGGGAGCAGATGTCATAAGTTAAAAACTCTTTTAAAAAAAAATTAGTAGAACTTATAAATATTTTTAAAAAATAATAATTTTTTCATGTTATACAACGAAATGCATGCCTTGTCATCTGTGCATACATGTGACAAATTTTAATGATTCCCATATTTTAAAATTCCACAAAAAATATTTTAAAATAAAACAAGACAAATTTTATAACTAATTGTTAAACATGTTAGATTTGAACCAGTAAAGCACTGAATTATCTATGAAAAGTACATACCACATGTTTAGATCTTTTTACGCCCGGGAGAGTTTGGAGAGGGTTCAAATGATCATGATATTAAGCACAATAGGATTTCTATGAACCAAATAAATAAATAATTTCATTCTTTACACACGTCTAAGTAGGGCTGTAAAAGAGCCAAACTTTGCCGAGTAGTGTGTGTTTGAGTATGGCTCGTCAATAAAAATCAAATGCTCAAGTTTGGCTCGAGCTTAAGACAAGCTTAAAAATAATGTTTGAACTCGAGCTCATGAGAATATTAAAAAACTTAAGTTCAACTTGACTTGGCTTGATTAATTAATCAAGCCAAGCTCGAGCTTAATATCAAGCTCAAACTCAAACTCGAGCTCAAGTCAAGCTTTTTAGCTTGAGATCCAAAAAAATTGCATCATCAAATGCTTATATCACCAAA
Organism: Quercus robur; assembly: GCF_932294415.1. NCBI lineage: Eukaryota > Viridiplantae > Streptophyta > Magnoliopsida > Fagales > Fagaceae > Quercus > Quercus robur. The sequence continues at coordinate 30,386,155 of NC_065536.1, read as the reverse complement.
AATCAAGTAAACAAAAAAATAAAATAAAATAATATACTCATTTTATCATGCTTCTAATTCCACTTGTGATTAGAAATTGTTCAAATTACAACTTTACATAATTAAATCCATTCATTGTCTATAGTTTGAGTAATTGTTCAAAATAAAATTTTTACATCCACATTTATCATCTGTGCAACTATAATATTTACAAATCTAAATAAATTAACATTTCAAAACATATATGACTAACAAGCTATAAATTAACATTCCAAAACATATGAGTAATGTCATAATAATGAGTTTATTTAGTAAATATATATCAAGCTATAAATGAGCCTAAGCTCGGCATGTTTTGTATCGAGCCCTATTGTTCACAAATTTGTTCATGGACAATTATTTTTGCTTGGGCTCGGCTTGTTCATCAAACAAGCTCAAAATTAAGGCTCAAGTTTGACTTATTTATAAATAAACGAATATGAATGAACTTTTTATCGAGCTAAGCTCGAGCATAAACGGCTTGGTTCTTTTACAATCCTACATCTAAGCCTTTGTGTTCAAAGAAAAATATTTTCAATTCTATGTTAGATTCTTCAAACCAAAAATTATGCACTAAATTAACTGTGAAAAGAGCATATATGCCACTTCTTTAGATCTTTTAAGGTCCGAGAGAGTATGGGGAAGGTTCAAATGACCATGCTATTAAGCACAATAGCACTCTCATGAACCAAATAAATAAAAAAATTCTTTACACAACAGATTGTCTTCATCATAATTCAAGAAAATAACATATTTGGAGCCCAAGTTTTGCAATAAACAGTTCTAGTTAATAAAGTTTGCACAAAGAAGCACAAGCCTTGAGATTACTCTTTAGGTCCAAGTTCAATTCCCTCAACAATAAGACCACCTTTTAAATGCTCACCCTTCACCTCCTCATCACCTTCATCATTATAAAAATACCCCAACTTAATCTCTATCAATCCATCTTTGCGTTCACCAAGGCCTGCTTGTCTCTCTTGAAAGACCTTTGATTTCATTGCTTTAATTCGATTCACAGAAGGTATACTTTCCCAAGATTGTTTTTCAATTTTAGGGTGACTTAGGTATTGTTGGAACATTTTAATATTAAATAATTAAAATGAGTAAATGTTATAACATAAATGTAAAGATGTGAGAGTGAATATGGAAGATGAAGAGTTGTGAAAATGTTTAATCCCACATTGAAAAGGAGAGAGACTATTTTATTCTTTTTAATTGTGGTGATTAATGGGCTAACATGAATTGTCTCAGATATTGGGCTAGATACGTGCGCAAGGGGGAGGTGCTACTAGTAGATTTTTCCGTTACCAAATGGTGGATGGAAAATCGGTGGTGGATCAAGCACAAGACTTCCAAATGATTATGGCAGAATTGAGATCCAAAGGCATAAAGATTGGAGACAATTTGGTGGTAGCTAGCATAATTGATAAACTACCACAATCTTGGAGGGAGTTCCGAAAGACTTTGCGGCACAAACAAAAGGAGACATCCTTGGAGACTTTGATCACACGCATCCATGTGGAGGAGGAGGCTAGAGGACAAGATGCACTCATGACACAAGAGAGCAATGGTAATTCCACCACAAAGGTAAACTTTATTTCGTCCAATAATAATATGCCCAAAAATCATTTTCCTAGAAATGTTCAATTGAAGCCTAAAAAAAGAGCCTTTAAAAATAATAATAGACCTCAAGGAAGGGGAAACCCAAATAAAAATTACAATAAGAACCAAGGACCCCCTTCACAAGATCAATTTAATAGATCCTGTTTTGTCTGTGGCAAGAGTGGGCATATTGCTCGATTTTGCAAATTTCGGAAACGTGAATCTGTCCCGCAGGCTAACGTAACCGAAGAGCCTTTAGTGGCTATGATTACAGACATCAATATGGTGCAATATGTTGAAGGGTGGTGGGCAAATTCCGGTGCTAATAGGCACGTCTACTATGACAAGAATTGGTTCAAATTGTACACTCCTTTTGAAGAAGAAAAAACGGTTATGCTTGGTGACTCTAGTAAAACCAAGGTTCTTGGGAGTGGTGAGGTTGAATTGAAATTCACTTCTGGACGTGTGCTAACATTGAAAGATGTACTTTACACTCCGTCCATGAGGAAGAATTTGATGTCAAGTTTTTTGCTTAACAAAGCTGGCTTCAAGCAAACTATGGAATCTGATAATTATGTAATCACAAAAAAGGGATTATTTGTGGGCAAGGGTTATGCTTGTGATAGAATGTTTAAATTGAATGTTGAGAATAATAAAGTATCTACCAGTTCAGTTTATATGCTTTCTTCTATTAATTTTTGGCATGCTCGTTTGTGTCATATAAATAGTAGATATGTGGGAATCATGAATAGTTTAGGATTAATTCCAAGACTATCAAAAGATTTTGAAAAATGTGAAACTTGTAGTCAAGCTAAGATTACAAAAAGGCCTCATAAAAATGTGGTAAGAAATACCGAATTGCTTGAGTTAATTCATTCCGATTTATGTGAATTTGAGGGAATTTTAACTCGTGGAGGAAATAGATATATTATCACTTTTATTGATGATTTCTCAAAATATACAACTATTTATTTGTTGAAAAATAAAAGTGATGCTTTTGAAAAATTTCAAGATTTTTTAAAAGAAGTTGAAAATCAATTCGGTAGAAAAATAAAAAGAATAAGAAGTGATAGAGGCCGTGAGTATGAATCAAGTACATTCAACTCATTTGCCCAGTCTTTGGGAATTATCCATGAAACTACTGCACCATATTCACCTGCTTCTAATGGTGTGGCTGAAAGAAAAAATAGAATTTTAATTGAATTAACAAATGCCATGTTAATTGAATCTGGTGCACCTTTGCATTTTTTGGGTGAAGCTATTTTAACTGCATGTCATGTTTTGAATAGGGTGCCACATAAAAAGTCACACACCACACCTTTTAAGATGTGGAAAGGACATAAGCCAAATTTGGGATATTTGAGAGTATGGGGTTGTCTTGCTTATGTAAGGCTTACTGACCCTAAAATGCCTAAATTAGGTATAAGAGCTACTACCTGTGCTTTTCTTGGTTATGCGATTAATAGTGCAGCCTATAGATTTTTTGATCTTGAAAACAAAATAATTTTTGAATCTAGTGATGCAATTTTTCATGAAGAAAAATTTGCTTTTAAATTGAAAAATAGTGGGGGTGAAGAAAATATTTTGTCACAACCTAGTTCTTCTACTTCACATTTACAAAATCAAGAAAATTTTGAAATGGAACCTAGAAGGAGTAAAAGAGCTAGAGTTGAAAAGGATTTTGGTCCTGATTATTATGTTTTTAACATTGAGGAAAATCCCCAAAATTTAAAAGAGGCTTTAACATCACCTGATGCTATATTTTGGAAAGAGGCTGTAAATGATGAGATGGAATCTCTAATTTCTAAGAGAACTTGGAAATTAGTAGATCTTCCACCGGGTTGTAAGACCATAGGTTGTAAATGGGTCCTTAGAAAAAAGTTGAAACCGGATGGGTCAATAGATAAGTTTAAAGCTAGACTTGTTGCAAAAGGCTTTAAACAAAAAGCTGATCTTGATTTCTTTGATACATTTTCTCCGGTAACAAGAATTACATCTATTAGATTGTTAATTGCCATTGCTGCAATTTTTGATTTGAAAATTCATCAAATTGATGTAAAAACTGCTTTTCTAAATGGGGACCTAGAGGAAGAGATTTATATGGACCAACCCGAAGGCTTTGTAGAGCCTGGACAAGAAAGCAAGGTATGTAAGCTAACTAAATCCCTATATGGCTTAAAACAAGCACCTAAGTTGTGGCATGAAAAGTTTGATTCCTGCATGATTGAGAATGGTTATAAATCAAATGAATGTGATAAATGTATTTATTCTAAATCATGGAATAATTTACATGTTATTATTAGCCTCTATGTGGATGATATGTTGATTTTTGGCTCAAATATGCATGTTATAAATGAAACAAAAAATATGCTTAAAAACCATTTTGATATGAAAGATCTTGGTGAGGCTAATTTTATTTTGGCCATGGAAATTACAAAAACATGTGATGGAATATATCTTGATCAATCACATTACGTTGAGAAAATATTGAGAAAATATAATTTCATGATCACAAAAGTGTAGCTACTCCTTTTGATTCTAGTGTTCATTTATTTCCTATGAATAATGATGATGAGATTTTTAATCAAAAGGATTATGCTAGTATCATTGGTAGTTTGCGTTATACTACTGATTGTACTAGACCTGACATTGCATATGCAGTAGGAGTGCTAAGCAGATTTACTAGCAAGCCTAGTAAAGATCATTGGCTAGCTATTGAGCGAGTTATGAGATATTTAATTGGTACCAAAAAACTATGGCTTATTTTATAAAAAGTATCCTGCTGTGATTGAAGCTTTTAGTGATACCGATTGGAATACTTTATCAGGTGATTCTCTCTCTACCACTGGTTATATTTTTACCTTAGGTAGTGGTGCTATTTGTTGGAAATCTAAAAAGCAAACGATAATTGCTAATTCAACAATGGAAGCTGAATTAATAGCATTAGCTTTAGCTAGTGAAGAGGCAAATTGGCGTAGAGATTTGTTATATGAAATTCCACTTTGGGAAAAGCCAATTCCACCTATATTAATTCATTGTGATAGCACTGCCGCAATTGGTAGAGTTAAAAACCGTTACTACAACGGTAAATCCAGACCTATAAGAAGAAAGCACAGTATCGTGCAATCTTATTTGAGTAGTGGCATCATAACTGTGGATTATATTAAATCTAATGATAATCTTGTAGATCCATTTACCAAGGCCTTGGCAAAAGATAGAGTCTGGAATACATCGAGGGGGATGGGACTAAAGTCAATAGAATCATGAGCCATGTATGAGGATACCCAACCCAAGGACCAGAGATCCTGAGAATTAGGTTCAATGGGAAAAACGAATCATATGATGGTCGTAAGAAATGCACTATTTATTTTTTTAAATTATTTATTCTGTAAATAATTTTCTAATTGTTCATCCCTATGATGTAAGTGCATTTATCCTGTAATGTGGAGAGGTTGAGTAAAAAACTCTTAATGAAATTTGTAGCTCGTATGAGTGGGGTGTCAGAATTACAGGAGCACCCTTGACAAATTTCACCTATGTGAGTGTGGGGGTGGGGCCACTCCCTATGAGATTTGGACTTAATCTCAAATACACTCATGAAACTGGGATCAGCACATGGCCGTAAAGTGCTAGCTATAAAAGCTCATGTCAACACCTGGGTTGTTATGTGTAAGCAGTGATGCTTAATTTCCCTAAAGCAGTCCTAGTTCAAGTCGGAGACCACTACGACTCTGGAGTTGAGATCGTTGTTTTACTAAGTGAAGGTTCAATGCAGAGCACACCTTCATGATGCATAGTGACCCATCTTTGCCTGGTAATCTCTCTTTAACTAAAATTTAATATTAAAATGAGTGGGGGATTGTTGAAACATTTTAATATTAAATAATTAAAATGAGTAAATGTTATAACATAAATGTAAAGATGTGGGAGTGAATATGGAAGATGAAGAATTGTGAAAATGTTTAATCCCACATTGAAAAGGAGAGAGACTATTTTATTCTGTTTAATTGTGGTGATTAATGGGCTAACATGAATTGTCTCAGATATTGGGCTAGATACGTGCACAAGGGGGAGGTGAAGAGTGGAGGTATCAAAAATGAAAATGAATCAGCCCCTTGGATCCTCCTACTTGACAGCCCATTCAGAATAATTACCATATCCGTTGGTGAGTAAATGGCCCGAATTAATACTCCATTTTTATTATGGACAATGAAGAGCCATTAACCCACTTAATGGACTATCCATTTGGTCCTAAGCTCAGCAACTTCAGCAAATCTGAAAGTTTGGCAAAGAAAATAAGCCGTTAATTATATTTTTCTAATGGAAAACACTAGGATCCGTCATGCGAATTTCATATCGATTAATCATAAAGAATAAATTTTTAATTTAGAAACGAATGCATGTGTTAAGTTGAACATTATGTCTAAATAAAGCAAGTTAACACACTAAGAACTATTGTGTATCATTTAATTTAATCCTATCCCTTCTTTTGTGATTATTAGGATTTAGTGCAAACCTTGATTGAGAAAGTGGTTTCCAGCAACAATAAAGAGGATGGCTTGCCCATTTGATTGAAAGCTCCCTTGCACCCAACATGTAACATTTCTTATTTGATGATATCTCTACTGAGAAGATCTGTGTCAATTAAAACGAAATAGTACCATGATAATTATTGTGTGTACTGTCATGCAATGAGACTAAAAACCTTTTGTATGTGTTTCTGTAGTATGCTCTCGCTGAGTAGTGGTATAAGAGTAGTTGTAGTAAAGTCTGTCAATGTCAGAATAACTGGAATTCAAAAAATTCACAAAATCTGCCATGATTCTATCTGTTTTGTATGTATTACTATCTATCTTATTATGCGAGAATAAAGCTTTTCCATAAAGTCTCTCATCAACCACTATAATAGGAAAATTTGTTAGGGACTTATAATTAACTCTTCTTGTTAGGAAATTAAATCTGTCTTTGTTCAAGAAATTATCACAATTAATGTTTTCTTTAATGATTAGTAAAGGGGTATCTGTCAAGACTTCTTTTATTAGAACTTCTTTTAATAAAACATTTGTTATATGAGTATTTGAGGATATTATAAAGAGTGTAAATATGTCATTTACATCTGTCAAACTGTCAGTCCATTCATATTGACTAGAAGAAATTTTAAGCATAGTTCCATCTTTTATATCTTTTCCACTAAATTCTTTTTCACAAGGTGTTTGGACTATATGTTGGTGCCTATGCAAAAAAGCAATGGGATAATAAGAATAAATCTCTGTCTCTTTATCCTATTTAAACTTCTTCATGACATTATTTGTCAAATGGTTAACAAGTGATTTTTCTGTCTTTAGAGATGACAAATGCCTTTTTGTTCTACAAATTCTTTCTTTATTAATATCTTTTAGGATAGTGACTTTATTTAGGGAACGAATTTCTTTCGAGATTAGGAATGAGGTGAATCTAAAAACTAGCATACTAATTTTAATTCCTTCATCTGTCACCAAAAGGGGGTAAAGCAAAGCCATAAAGGGATTTCTTAAAATAACTTTAGAAGAAAGGTCTTTAAAAATAGTTTCAAAACATATTCCGTCATTACATATGTGAACATTAGGTATTTATAATTAATTATTAGCTTTTCTCCATTGGCCCAAGTTAATCTTTCCGATGATTTTTCATAATATTTTAAAGGCATTAATCCTTCTTGTATACAATTCATGTCAGCTCCAAAATCTATCAAAGCAACTTCTGTCAAAGAGAATTCTTTATTAATTACTAGAGTGACTTTTGTATTCCATTTTTGAAAATTAACACTATCAATTAATCTTAAGAAATTTTGTCTATTGTTATCATTATTTGAATCATCTTTTTCTAATGAAGGTAGGTCTATCATGGGTTTAAAAAATTCTTTCAAATTTTGTTCATCTATGTCTGTGGAATTATCTTCTTTAATTTCTTGTTTGACCATTTTTGCTTCTGTCATTAAGTCTTGTAGAGCTACTGGTTTTATGTTTGTTCCATCTTGTTTCATTTTTTCTTTTCTTTCTTATCTTTTTTTTTTCTTAGCTTTTTCTCCTTTTCCACATTCCATAACATGGTGTCCATATTTCCTACACTTAATACAAGCAATAGGTATGTCTATAGAGTCTTTCAATTTTAGTAAATCTCATTTTTTATCTTTTAGGTGATTAGGTAGATTATCTATCAATTTCATTATTATGTCTTTTTGTTTCCTTTTTCTTTTATTGACTTTAAGTGGGTTGGTTGATTTTAGTTCTTCTTTTTTCGTTACTTGGTCTATCTCTTTCTATTTTACGTCAAACATTTCCATTAATTCATTTATTACATCTTTCTCAAACTCTAATTTACTGATATGTTCAACAATTTTATTATATCTATCACATTGTTTCTTAGTATGTCTATATTATTTACATTTGTGACAAATAGTATTTCTAGTGTGTCTGTTATTTTTTTCATTATCTGATGACTCAGTGGTATTTAAAACTGTTATGTCTCTTTTTCTATCTATATCTAAAGGTGAATTTAAAATTTCTATCTTTTTAGTTAATTCTGCTAAACTATTAATTTGGGTATATATCATAGATCTTTCAATCGATTTTAGTCTTTCACCAATTTTTTCCTTTAAACTATCATTTTTCTTAGGACTATTATTTGTCCATCCTTTGTTGACTAGTTCTACTAGAGCACTCCTTCACAAGATGCAGTTAATACTTTAATTTTTACTATAACTAAACATTTTGTTGGAGATCCTAATCAATGATTCAATATAAAGAAAGAGCTTTAGATGTTTTAATTAATTTAAGATGTCCACAACTTTCAGACTTTAGATGGTATAAAGATGTTTTTATTTCAAAAGTATTAAGCAGAAATGACTATCAACAATCTTACTGCAAAGAAAAATTTATTGCTAGTTTACCTTATTTTTTCGCTAAAAAAGTTAGACTTGACATAGCCAATAATGATGGAACTATAGGCTATCCTAGCTTAACTTATGGTGATATAATATCTTCAATCAATAAAATAGGTCTATGGTTATGTAATGATCTAAGGCTAAAAAATCAAATAGAAAAAGAAAAAAAGATATGCTAAAAAGGAGCTAGGAACTTTTTGTGAACAATATGGCTTTGATCCGTTAATTGCTCCTTCTAGGAAAAGAAGGAAAGAAAAGAAAGATGTTGATAGATATAAAAACAATAATAGAAGATATAATAAAAATAGATTTAAAGATAAGAAAGAAGAGTACTCTAAAAGAAAGAAACATGATAGACACAGAGAAAATGACATTGTTTGTTTCAAATGGGGTAAAAAAGGACATACTAGTAAATATTGTAACATTCAAAGAATGATAAATAAACTTGACATATCAGGAAAGTTAAAGAATAAATTGATGAATATACTGACAGACAGTGATAAAACAGATAATGAAATTCACCAAATAGATAATTGTGATATCGCTTCATCATCAACAGATATTTCTTCAAATAGTGAAAGAATTGACTGGAAAAATAGACATTTGCTATCTTTAAAGACAGAAATAATATATGAAAGAATTACTAATCAATTGGCAAACCCCATATTGAATCATAAAATAAAATTATTTAGACAACAAATTGAGATAGAAATTTGTTCTAATCTCCCTACTGCTTTTTGGCATAGGCACCGACATATAGTACAATTACCTTATGAAAAAGATTTTAATGAAAGATAGATACCTACTAAAGCTAGGCCAATACAAATGAACAATGAATTATTAGAACATTGTAAGAAAGAAATTGAAGATCTTTTAATTAAAGGTTTGATTAGAAAGAGCAAGTCTCCTTGGAGCTATGCTGCTTTTTATGTTAATAAATAGGCAGAATTAGAACGAGGAGTTCCAAGATTAGTTATAAATTATAAATCTTTAAATAAAGCCTTACAATGGATAAGATATCTCATTCCCAATAAGAAAGATTTACTTGGCAGACTCCATGAAGCAACCATATTTTCCAAATTTGATATGAAAAATGGATTTTGGCAGATACAGATAGATGAGAAAGACAGATATAAATCTGCTTTTACAATTCCTTTTGGTCATTATGAATGGAATGTCATGCCTTTTGGTTTAAAAAAAAAATGCACCTAGTGAATTTCAAAATATAATGAATGACATATTTACACCTTTTACAAATTTCTCAATTATTTATATAGATGATGTCTTAAATTTTTCCAAATCAATCGAAGACCATTGGAAACATTTAGATATATTTGACAAAACAATTAAACATAATGGATTAGTTGTCTTAGCCACTAAGATATATTTATTTCAAGATAAGATTTGATTTTTAGGTCATAACATTTATAAAGGAACCCTAAGCCCCATTGACAAAGCCATTCAATTTGTAGATAAATTCCTAGATGAAATAAAAGATAAAAATCAGTTACAGAGATTTCTTAGCAATCTAAATTATGTTTCAGAATATTTTCAAGGATTAAGAAAGATATGCACACCCCTATATAAAAGGCTAGAAAAGAATCTTCCTCCATGGATAGACAGACATACTATGATGATCCGATTGATTAAAAAATATGTTAAGCAACTCCCATGTATTGTTATTCCCTCACCCAATACTTTTAAAATTGTTGAGACAAATGCTTCTAACATAGGTTATGGTGGAATTCTAAAGCAGGTAGCAAAAAATAATGCTAAAGAACAGATTGTTAGATTCCATTCTGGTTCCTGGTCCGCTACCCAACAGAATTACTGTATTATTAAGAAAGAAATTTTATCTATCATATTATGTATTTCAAAATTTCAAAATGATCTTTTTAATCAAAATTTTTTAATTCGAGTTGATTGCAAAAGTGCTAAAGAAGTTTTATAGAAAGATGTCTAGAATCTTGTCTCTAAATAGAGTTTTGCTAGATGGCAGGCTATTTTAAGTGTCTTTGAATTTGATATTGAATATATTAAAGGAGAAACTAATTCAATTCCTAATTTCCTAACCCATGAATTCCTACAAGAAAGATGAGTTCCCCCTTTAATAAGAGCAACTCCCCAAAACCAGAACTAGATAGTCCTATGCTGCTACTCCTATACCCCCTAGTAGATTCCTCCCTTGCCTCCCTTGCCCTTCTTTCACCGCACCTACACTCTTTTCAAATAGATCCCAAGAAAGATCCCCATTGACATGCAACCTAAACCCCTTTGACCCACTCCCCCAAGCCACTCTCCAACAACCAAACAAACATATGCTTCACCCTCAACTCCTCCTTTAAAAAAACCATTTAACATAGCTGCATCCTCTTTTCCCCCTTTAGCTTCTCCCTCCAATCAACCAAAGTACAAATCTTCCACCTCTCAGGAAGCCCAAGCCTCGAAAGAAGACCATAGCATTGAACTCCTAAAAGATTCCTAGAACTTTATTTTATGGATTGAACCAGAATACTAGTACATAACGGATACCCTCTCCCTAGTCAGACAGCTCATACCCCTAGGATGGGAACATCCTAAGATAGAAATATTAAAAACCAAGAAATTTTATGAGTTTATTTTGGTTGATACAGACTCAATCCTAGTAACTTATATGCCCTGCTCCTAAGACCCAAATAGAATTAGCTACTCTAAAGTAGTCATAAAACATATCCTCACCCCCTCCCAATGGAAAGCACCACCTTGGATTACTAAGAATTTTTCCCTACCCTTTAACCGCCAGTTTTATAATTATTACGACTATATAGAAGCCTGGGATAGGTTCCTTCTATTCCAAAACAATATTTACAGACATACTTGGTTTTTCCGCTTTGATATGTATAGAAAGAAAGACATAATGATTCCAAGATGGTTCGTTGACTGGCGAAATTCTCATGGTCCTGAAGCTATGATTCTCCCTCCTGATCTTTTAAAAGCTTATAAGACTTTCAAGAAAGAACCAGACATACAGCACCATAAGAATTTTCCACATCTTTTACAGTTTTATTACAGGTTTCCAGACCTTTCATGGATTATTAAATGGGAATTCAAGATAGAAAAGCATCCCTAGTATCCTTTCCCCATGCTCACCGGAAAGTTTAAATTAAAATGGTGGAATAAGTTTAATTTTAATCACATCTGTCAAGAACTACAGAAAAAATCATCTCCTTCCCAGACAGAAACTTCTAATTTCTTTCTAGAAAAGAGTTAAGTGCTTGCCTTCGTCTTAGACAAAAGACATCTTAAGAAGCAATTACTGGAAGCTGCATCACAAATTTCAGATGATGAAGATGACACAATGATAGAGTCTTCCTCTCCAAATTACAAGAATCATCCTGAAATGTTCCAAGACTCTCAAGATCCCTATGAAATATGATAGAATAAGACAGAAGAGGAGAGAAAGACAATTATGACAAACCTCTATTCATTAGCATGTGTGAATAGCTTCCAGACAGAATAAGACGACAGATCCAAAAAGATCAAAAATTACTTTTGGCAGATTACTATTCATCAGCATGCTTGAATGGTACCCTGACAGATTCCCGAATAGATTACTGTTTATGAATAGTAAAAATTATTTCTACAAGGTTCCACAAGTTTCCATTGATAGATTAACTTAAGTTAACTTTACTTACTCAAGTTACTTTTGAAGACATACCATGGTTTATTTCATCTATAAAAAGATAGACTCCGAAGGCAGAAGATAGGTCCGAATTCCAGGTTCAATTTCTAGGTTCAAATTTAGAGGTTTTGGTTCTAGAAAGAAGATAGCCCTCTCTCCCTTAAAAAGACTCTTGTAATCTTGTAACCCTTCCCTTCAAACAGTATCTCATAACCTTTCAGTTTCAAAAAAAAAAAATTACTTTGTAATCTTGTAACTCTTTAGACAGAGTTTTATTTTCAAAGCTTGTATCAAAGACAGACGTTTTTAGTTTTAATCAAAGACAGAAGTTTTTATTCAAGTAAGATTTTACTAGTTTCTATTTTCATATTCCATATTTCGTTTTAACTTATTTTGAATATATCTATTTTGCTATTTTCTTATTTATTATCTATTTTATCATTGTTTATGCTTCCATATTACTGCTGTGCTCTCTCCTGGGTATGTTTTGACAGTAGTAATATAGAAGCATAAACAATGATAAGATAGATAATAAAGAAGAAAATAGCACAATAGATATATTCAAAATAAGTTAAAACGGAATATGGAATATGAAAACAGAAACTAGTAAAATCTTACTTGAATAAAAACTTCTGTCTTTGATTAAAATTGAAAAGGTCTGTCTTTGATACAAGCTTTGAAAATAAAACTCTGTCTGAAGAGTTACAAGATTATAAAGTAAAATTTGTCTTTGAAACTGAAAGGTTACAAGATTCTGTCTGAAGGGAAGGGTTACAAGATTACAAGAGTCTTTCTAAGGGAGAGAGGGCTATCTTCTTTCTAGAACCAAAAACCGCTAAATTTGAACCTATAATTTGGACCTGTCTTCTATCTTCAGAGTCTGTCTTTTTATAGATGAGATAAACCATGGTAAGTCTTCAAAAGTAACCTGAGTAAGGTTAACTCAAGTTAGTCTGTCGGTGGAATATTGCAGAAAATACTATTGATGAACAGTAGTCTTTCATAGAGTCTTTCATAAAGTGACTTTTGACGAATCTGTCGGCTTCTGTTATGAGAGTTCTATACCACGTGGTAATGAATAGTAATGACTTATGAACATCCGTCTGTATCTAACTGGACTGTCTTGGATCTATCTAGAAGCTATTCATGCATGTTGGTGAATAGTGGTCTGTCTGTCCGTGAGAGCATTTTGTTTTTTGTCTATCAATTTGTATCTGCGTAGTTATCATAATCTAGAGGATCAGAGTTATCTTCATACTACTCATGCTCATGGAGTACTCCATAATTACCACAATTCTTTGTCATTATTCTGGGGTCCCTAGTAATCTTTCTTTTCCCAATAAGCCTCCTTGCTGAAGGTCTCGATCCATATACAGCTATCCTATTGGTGTAGCCATATAGGTGGAAGTCATGATCTAACTCTTTCTGTACTTCATAAATCTTATTACTCATGAAATTAGACCATTCTTGTGCCAGAGCATATGAGTCATCAAGTGATAGGTAAGTCTCCCCTGTATACCAGTAGTAGTCAGGACTACAACTGAAATCACTTATGAGAACCAAAATGTGTGCTAGTTGGGCTTCCATATAGTAACTAGTGTCCTAGGCTGGGAGAGTGCTCCAAATAGTAAGCTTCATATAATTAAGTCCTCCAATATGTGCAGCTGCTTCTTGGACGACTTTAGGAAATAAACTAATCTGAATTCTAGAAATTAGGACTAGTTTGCTAATAAACCCTGCTTCTAGTATTTCAAATAACCATGAAGGATCACAAATCACTGGATCCTCTGTCTCTGTGTTGATAAGTAATCCCGGATAGGGATGCTGTCCATCATAAACTCTTTTTGTTTCTCTAAAGCTTTCATACCATGTGGCTTTATGAGATAGCCATATGTCGTCTGTAAATGATGCAAAGACTAATACTTTAAAAAGATACATCCATCTGTCATAAGAACTTGTTATGGCTTTATGAGTTAGTATATTCTATTGCATTTCAGGAGGTAAGGTTCTAACGGCTCATTTTTTGCTGAATCTTAGGGTGGAGCTTTGAAAAGCTTGTTCCCATAAGATAGCTTTTTAGAGACTGTGGTTTTGTCTTTGTGGAGCTTGAATCTCCATCCTCCTTGCCAAGGAGTTGACTACCAAGTGCTTCAATAAATGCACTAGTGCTATAAAGATGTAATTCCAAAGCCTTAAGGGTCTTTTGGAATAAGGGTTTCTGTCTGAGGGTGAAGGCTACTTGGAAATTATCAAGAAGTAATTTAATATGAAAATGAAGTTCTATAAATTTTCCATCATGAAAAGTGAGATCAGTGCGGAGCACTTCTTGCAGAATTTCACTTTTTTCACCACATGAATGCATTGCCTCTGCTAGCAACGTATCTTGAAGGGATATTGTCTCAATTGAGACGCCTTCATGCTTATTCGAAATCTTTGCTGAAGCCTTTCAAATTTGTTTGGGTTGCACCACAAGTGCCTTGCCCTTTTCTTTCCTAGAAGGTCTTTTATCCATATTAGTTTGCAAGTGGTTTTAGATAAAAGGATTAGCTGGTATATCATTATGTCCTGAAACAATATCTTGAAAATAAACATTTCTTTGCAAAACTTCTTTAAGTTCATTTTAAAAACTTCTCTGTCAATGTCTTTCTGTAAAATTCCTTTAAAATGTTTTATAAGAAAATCATTTTTAAAATTTAAAGCATATATAATAGAACAAACTTCTTTCTCTACACCTTTGTGCTCTCCCTGAGAAATGGTATAAGAGTAGTCATGATGAAGTCTGTCAATGCCAGAGTGACTGGAATTCAAAATCATTACAAAGTCTGCCATAATTCTATCTGTTTTGTATGTCTTACTGTATATCTCATTTTGCGAGAATATGTGAAATAGAGCTTCTCCATAAAGTCTTTCATCAACCACTATAATAGTCCGGGGAAAATCTGTCAGAGACTTATGATTAACTCTTCCTGTTAGAAAATTAAATCTATCTTTGTTCAAGAAATTATCATAATTAATGTTTTCTTTAATGATTAGTAAAGGGGTATCTGTCAAGACTTCTTTTATTAAAACTTCTTTTATATGAGTATTTAAGATTACTATAAATGGTGTAAGTATGTCATTTATTATAATTTTGCTTGGTACATCTGTAAAACTGTAAGTCCATTCATATTGACTAAAAGAAATTGTAAGCATAGTTCTTTCTTTTGTATCTTTTCTATTAGAGTCTTTCTCACAAGATGATTGTACTATATGTTGGTGCCTATGCCAAAAAGCAGTAAGGAGATTAGAACAAATTTCTGTCTCAATCTATTGTCTGAATACTTTTATTTTATGATTTAATATGGGATCTATCAATTGATTAGCAATTCTTTCATATATTATTTCTAACTTTAAAGATAACAAATGTCTGTTTTTTATGTAAATTCTTTCTTTGTCAATTTCTTTTATTATGGAAGTATTATTGAGTGAATAGATTTCTTTCGGGATTGTTTGTAAAATGAATTTAAAAAGTATGTCTTTTTCTAACACATTAGTTTTAATTCCTTCATCTGTTGTTAAGAAGGGATAAAATAAGTCCATTAAGGGATTTCCTAAAATAATTTTAGAAGAAATGTCTTTAATTAAAACAAAAACAATTTCAAAACATATTCCATCGTTACATATGTGAACATTAGGTATTTTGCAATTAATTATGAGCTTTTCTCCATTAGCCTAAGTTAATCTTTCAGATGGTTTTTCATAATACTTTAAAGGTATTAATCATTCTTGTATATAATTCATGTCAACTCTAGACTCTATCAAAGCAACTTCTGTCAAAGAGAATTCTTTATTAATTACTAAAGTGATTTTTGTATGCCATTTTTGAAAAATTACCTTGTCAATTAAACTCAAAAAATTTTGTCTATTGTCATCATTTTCTGAAACATCTTTTTTAATTTCTTGTTTTACTATTTTTGCTTTTGTCATTAAGTCTTGTAGAGTTACTAGTTTTATGTTTGTTCCATCTTGTTTCATTTTTGTCTTTTCCTTCTTATCTTTTTCTTTCTTAACTTTTTCTCATTTTCCACATTTTGTAACATGGTGTCCCTATTTCCTACACTTAATACAAGCAATAGGTATGTCTATAGAATCTTTCAATTTTAGTAAATAGCTTTTTTAAATAAATTAAAAAAAAAAAAAAAATCTTTTAGGTGATGAGGTAGATTATCTATCAATTTCATTATTATGTCTTTTTTTCCCCCGTTTTCTTTTATTGACTTTGAGTGGGTTGGTTGATTTTAGTTCTTCCTTTTTCGTTACTTGGTCTATCTCTTTCTTCTTAACGTTAAATATTTCCATTAATTCATTTATTACATCTTTCTCAAATTGTAATTCATTTTAGTACATCCATATTGTTTACATTTATGTCAAATAATATTTCTAGTATGTCTGTCATTTTTTTTCATTATCTAATGTCTCAGTAATATCTAAAACAACTATGTCTCTTTTTCTATCTATATCTAAAGGTGAATTTAAATTTTCTATCTTTTAGTTAATACGGCTAAACTATTATTTTGAGTGTATGTCATGGATCTTTCAATTGACTTTAGCATCAATTTCTTCCCTTAAACTATTACTTTTCTTGGGACTATTATCTTTCTCTTCTTTGTTGACTACTTTTTCTACACTGGCATTATTATGTCTTTCCTTTTCTATCTCTTTCCTTGTCATGTGTCTTTCTTTTTCTATGTCTCTTTCTAAATCTAACTTCTTATGTAGAGTTTCTATATTGGCTAGCTTTAGAGTGTTATCATTTTGTATTTCAATTTTTTCTAACATCTCTTTTACTATGCCTTTCCTTATCATTCATTTTTCTTTGTCTTCATCAATTATGTCTAGGTTCTTCTTTTGTATTGTTTCTATAGCACTAGGATTCTTTCCCTTGTCTTCTATACATGTTGTTCTTTCCATTATTAGGCCATCTTTCTTATTATTAATCTTTTGTCTTTCTATGTCATCTTCTTCTTGCATTATTTCTATAGGACTACTTTCTTTCTCTACTTCTATCATTCCTGACTTCTTTTGCATTATGTGACTATCTTCTTTACTATTTGTCAGAGTTGTTTTTAGTGTCTTTACGTCATTTCTTTCATCAATTGTCTCTATTAGACTATCTTTTTTGCTATTTTTTATATCTGTCATGTTTATAAGTCTGTCAGTACTTGCTAAGCTATTCTTTTGTCTATTATGCCAATTATCTATCATGGTTTTTGCTAAAGGTGATCTATGATGAGGTTCAAATTCTCTTTCTTTTTCTAACTTTGAATTTAAAGTTTTCATTCTTTCAAGGAGGTCCAAGAAACTATCATTTTTTCTTTCTATTCTAGTGTATGTATGGATCTTTCAATAGTTTCTAAAGATTCTAATTTTTTATTAGTCATGTCTAACAAACTACTGCGACAAAAATAATGCTCCCAAGTGCAAGATTGTCGCGAAGTAATAATTCGGAAAGTCCAAGGTCGAATCCACAGGAAAAAGGGAATCAATTAGCAAACCATAAGAGAATAAAACTAAAATAATAAAGTTTAACTGAAGAGATTTTTGATAGTTTAGTAAAGGTAATTTAAATTGAGAGAAAATAATAATATATTAAGGCGCTAAGGTTTAGGGATCCACACACAACACATCTATTGGTAGTCTTAACAATATTTATTTTATAAGTCAACTAAAATTCATACGAGGGATGATCTTAGTCGGATGATTTAACAATAAAAACTCAAAAATTAATTGTCTAAGGTTGTTTCATGCAATTGATTGATTTTAGGCAAAACAAAACTAGTGAATTAGTTCACAGGGAATACTAAGCATTTAACATACCTGGAGTCTACGATAAATCAAAAGATTATACAGAATCAAACACTTTTCTAGATGAGCAAAACAATCAAAAACATAATAACACAAGCATTAAAACCAATAAATAATTATTAAGAACATACCAAAAAACGGTTGGGTTTTACCCTTTACCTTAGCAAGACTTCTAGCAAGCCATAACACAAAGAAAACTCTAAAAACTGTAAAGAAACTTTAAGAAAACCTAAATTATGTTCTACAGAAGCTCCCCTTTGAATTTTGCCCTAAAGAGCCTTTAAATAGGTCAAGGAATCCTATTACAAGTTGAATTCCCGTTTGGAGAAAATCCCAGGTTTTTAGGCTTCACTTAACCGACGTTTTTGGCCCATTTAACTTCAGAATTAGGACTTTTGGTAAACTAAAAAGTTGTATCCCTTTAAGTTAGCTTGCCAGGTCAACTTGAATCATCTCGATTGGACATTTGAGCGGAAATTTATGCTCTAAATACTAACTGGTGTGCAAGCTGGAATCCTAATCTGAATTGGACTTGGATTAGGTGCAAATTTCCTTTGATTCCTTGCCCCAATTGGACTTAAATTTATTTGGGTTGGCCTTCTTTGGCTTCATCATGGCCCTTGAAAAATTAAAGTCCATTAGCTTTCTTATTTGCACAAATCCACTTATTTAATTTCACTATCCTACAAAAGACAAATTCACACATTAAAATTCAATTAAGCACAAAATTGATTATTCAACATTATTCCAAAATCAACTATAAAATGCATGAATTAACTCAAAACAAGTATAATAATGCTTTTCTAATAATGATATAAATATGCAAAATTAAGCTACTATCACAAACTATTATTGTGTCTATCAGTCTGTCGGTTGATTTTATCTCCTGTTAATGTATCCTAATTATATGTGTTATTATTATAGTTATAATCATCTATATCACTGTCAGAATCAAAATCTGTTTCATCATAATCCAGATTACCATTTAACCAATTATTGTCTATATCTCTTATGCTATAACCTTCATCATAATCTATATCATCATAGTCCATGTTTCTAATTAGTATGTGCCTAGCCTAAGTGTGAACAAGCAAACTGATGATGAACTAATAAACGTATTTATTCTATTTCCAAGCAATTAATAATTACTGGCGAAACTATTACTAACCACTGGTATCCTTGCTATCGAGACCACCTCCTCGAGAAACTCCATTGCAAGACAACCCAAACAAAGCCTGTCTGTCGACTAACAAAACAGGCTGACCAACATGAGACTATGGTTTGCCAACGAGTGTGAGGCTAACCAACACTATCAAGTAGCAAGTAGTGGCAATAGTAGTAATATATGTTCCTAGTAACTTCTTAATTGCAAAGAAATAAAACCCATACATCTACCATCCATGGCTCTGATATCGAAACATAAAACATACCCAGGAGAGAGCACAGCAGTAATATGGAAGCATAAACAATGATAAAATAGATAATACAGAAGAAAATAGCAAAATAGATATATTCAAAATAAGTTAAAACGGAATATGGAATATGAAAACAAAAACTAGTAAAATCTTACTTGAATAAAAACTTCTGTTTTTGATTAAAACTGAAAACGTTTGTCTTTGATACAAGTTTTGAAAATAAAACTCTGTCTGAAGAGTTACAAGATTACAAAGTAAAATATAACTTTGAAATTGAAAGGTTACAAGATTCTATCTGAAGGGACAAGTTATAGGGTTACAAGAGTCTTTCTAAGGGAGAGAGGGCTATCTTCTTTCTAAAAGCAAAACCTCTAAATTTGAACCTAGAATTTGGACTTGGAATTTGAACTTGTCTTCTGTCTTCAGAGTCTGTCTTTTTTATAGATGAGATAAACCATGGAAGTCTTTAAAAGTTATTAGGTTCTAAGTATTTAGGAACTAATGTATTAGAACTCAAATTTGTATTGTTGGCAAACCATGATCAAAATAAGTTTTTAGTCTTATTTAGACTTGCTCAAAGTGTATGCGTTTTATGTAAAGTTGGAATCGAGTTGCTGCAGAAGTTATAGTATGATTTTGCCTGGCTCAATCGATCGAGAATTAGACTCGACCAATCGAAATTTGGGTAGAACGTTTTTCTGTAGATTTTTCCAACTCAGCCCTAAGCCCATATGACGTGTAGGGTTTTATGTTTTGCCCTAAGTATAAAAGGGAAACCCCTAGCCATGTTTTAGGTTGCTCTATTTGCTGTGTGTATGAATCTTTTGTGAGATTGGAGAGGTGGTTGCCTTCACACATGCTTAGGATTATCAAGAAGGAGATTTCATTGAGAGTTTGATGATCATTCAATTGCTGCAATAAAAGCTTAAAGATATACAAGCAAGAGTGCTTGTACTTGCTGGAGAATCCAAGAAAGAAGAAGTCTGTGGTCTCAGAGCTGTCACGTGGTCGTGTCAGTAAGTTTTCTACTGGTGGGTAGCAATAGGATGTTAGTAATCTAAGTCGTTATTGTAAAACTTCGATTCTTTCA